>NC_134499.1:25298124-25558698 GCF_040206685.1 Ascaphus truei
CGGGGTTCACTAAATTGCTGTCAGTGCAGCAGAAGAGGACCAAAGAGGCAAAGTTCTGTGGGGAAGATCATGTGACCAGGTAGTCACTAGATACAATTGGTGCACTGCTAAAGAGAGGGCAGGGCTCAAAAATGAGCGTGCTGGAGCCTGTTTCAGAAGATGAAGGTGATGCGACTTTGTAATTGGTTGCTATAGAAACAAAAAAATGCTTGTTACATTATAATACATTACAAATGTCATTCTCAGATGTTTAAAAACAATGCTACAAATATTTTCTCATAGTACAGAACTGATTTATTTAAAAAAATAAACATGTAGGATATTACTTGGTCTGCAGCTTTAAGGTCAATGATGGATTCTGAATCTCACAAATAAAACCCAAAGACAGTTCTGTATATATGTCCTTAACCAGGTCACTTTATCTTGTTACATAATAATAATAATAAATTGTCAACTCTTTGGGGCGGGACTTGCGGTATCTGTTTTGTTTAGTAACAATGCTACGGAAACAAAATATTATTTGTAATTAGTGATGAGAAATAGTAGTTGTATTGGCTGATTGGACATTTGTTGCCTTTTCTCTTTCTGATTGCAAACTACTATTGTGATATCAGCTCTTTGTAAGAACGTTTATTTATGTTGATCTTATTTATCTTATGTTTCTTATCACGCATTTGAAGTATGCCTCACAGAAACATAAATGTTCGATGTTACTGTAAAGACCACAACATACTCTTTTTTTCTGATAGCAGGGATGTTTGATGTCTCAGACGCTCCTCTACAAGAGCAATCATTTATCTTTGAAAATGTTAATTCTGTTTTAGCATGAATATGCAGCTGGGCAGCTATTACAATGATGTGAAATTGTATTAATGTCTTAGGTAGAGCTTCATATAATTTACTTCTAATAATCAGTGGCTATGAGACAAGGTGTTGCCGGGACCTATCAACAAAGGGGATAAACTGCTGCTAGAGCATAAAGCACTAGACTTTTAACATAAATTTAAAAAAAAACCCTCCATTTTAGATTGTATGCTCTTTGCAACAGGGATGTTTTTGCATATGTTTTATTAATTTGCTCTGTACACACCAGCATAACTATATAATAATCAGTGATCTAATCTGAAGTTGGCCATTGTTCTGCGTTGACAAAAACACACTTCACAAACCTCTTTTATAGGAAATCAATTAAACATATGATAAGGAACGTACAGTATATATATTCTAATTACACTTTATTCCACCTGCGTAATGTTTTATATGATTATATCCTATAGCTTTTTTGTTGTATTGCATATTAAAACATGTAATATTTGGTACAGTTGGTTTGCGTAATCCAGAATACAAAGTAGAAAGGCAATGGTAAATTATAAAAGGTTAACAAAATAAGAAACCATTCAGTGAAACAATATTTTGAACCCTATAGTTCCAAAACAATTATTGTTCACTTGTTCTTTCTACTTGATTAATTTTAAAATCACAGAAAGCAAGGCACGGAAATAGGTTGTTTTCAAAATGGTTTAATTGAAAAGCCTTCGGGAAGAGCGTGGGGTCACTGTAAGCGCCGTGCCCCCCGCCCCCTCCCCCTCAGAGAATCTTGTGTGCCCCACAGTTTGCGCACCCCTGAGTTAAGGGACTTCCATAGAAACTGCTTGGAAGTATTTCCATCCAGCATGAGTAGAGAGGCTACAGTGGTACTTTTTTTTTTTTTTTTTTTTTAAGTATATTTTTATTAGGGTGTTTACAGATACATCTCAAAGTATTACATTGTAGCATATTGTATTTACATGTACATAGATCATCTTATAATGTTACATAGTTCAATACATATTTGCAATACCCATTTTTCTTTTTTTTCTCCCAAACTTATAACTGGTCTTGATCTAATATCTCGACCATTTAACTCAAAACCTTGTATCATAGCTTGCTTGTGACTCCCACACTTTCTTTTAGTTATCATATTTGTTTAGACTAGGCTCCACGTTTTTAATCTGTTCTGTCATGTTATGTTGTGTTGCAGGACGTTCTCCTTGTGGTACCTATTGGAGGGTCTGGTACCCTGCCATGTTATGATCTTCAACCAATTGATGAAAATCTTGGAATACATACACTGGATGCATATTGTAATTGTGAATATTAATGCTGTCACCATGTTTCAATATAAACTATCTCCAGCATTAATGAAGCTACCGCACAATCTGAAAGAGTTGTTTTCTTTAAAAAGGTAGCTATTAAATCACACTAGCACATGTAGCTTTATTTTAAGGGTCTAATTTTCCTTGGAGTATATTGTCTAAACGGACAAAACTAGTCCTTGCATTTTAAAAATAGATCATCCTAATTATTAACACTCAGCCTATACAAACAGAAGACAAGATTATATATAGCGCTAAAAAGTACTTTAAAATGATAACGGGTGACCAATGTAAACTATCCCTAAATAACTATGCTGCTGGAGTGAAGGGACTGTTCCTAAATTCATTTTGACTGTAGAAAAGTTTTTGAGAAAAAACAGTGCAACACTCAAAAATATTCATTTACAAGTGATGTGTATCATTTTAAGAGGCGATCTTATAAAAGTCTTTAGAAATAGCTGATATGTGGGAAAATGAAATGAAATAATGTGGGGTTTGGTTTCAGTAACATTTCAAAATGTATGTGGCTTTTTTTCATTCAGTCATCAATGAAAATAAGAGCAAATAAGTGAGTAAAACTGAGTTTTCCCAGTTAGAGGACATTTAAATTCTCCTGGAAAGCTGCCACCATCAACAAAATTAATTCTAATTTATGATTAGAACACTTACAATGCTTTTTTTTTTTTTTGAGTATTTAATTATTCCAATCCTTTTATTTTTGTGGTCAATGAAAAATATAACACCATAGCTTTATATTAACTAGTTGTTTACAATGTTATGGTTTAGCATATGCTTGTTTGTTTTCTTTTAGAAGTATTTAGTCATTACAATGACTACTATTTGATGACTTCCACACAACCTTTGTCACCAAACCAGACTTACTTTCACAAAACAACCTATTAGTTGGCTAAGACTTATACCAATTGATGCCAAATATTCCATACACCCTGGACCAGCTTGAGGGATTTATATATAAATAAAGAAAATACGCCTGAGTTTTTAGTGTAACACATTACAGGTACAGTACATATATTTATTCTGCAAAGAATGAAATAGTTCACTGAAATACTTTGAGGTGGGGACACCAGTACTGTTGCATTCATTTTCAGGAAGTCTAATTTATTATTTTAGTATGTCTGGTATTTATTTTTTATATTAAGATACACTCCTTAGTTAGCACTTTATAATTTACATATATCTACATACATAGCCCCGAGGCCCCCAAAACAGTTTGTCAAAGTGGGCGTCTACACAAGACCTTTTTGGAGTCTTATGCAAGGTGGACAATGTTTGAGATGGGACATGGGTTTTTCCGCCACTCGGCGACCATTGGGACATGTGAAGTGTGGGAGGAGCAGGTACTCACCACTGCAGGCGCGAATCACGAGGGGTTAAAAAGAGTGAGGGTGGGGAGAAATGACACCTGAAGCCGGAGCGGTATCAACAAACTCACCCCCGTGACGACCGCAGCATCCCCGGAGCTTAGCAGCAACAGGATGGCGGCCAAGAAGAGCGACAGGCACCTCAGCTTCCACATGACGAGAACCGGCGATGATAATGGAGTCGGTGAAAGGAGGAAAAGGTCCCAGGTAAGCCCTCTAGTTGGTTTTAGGACGAGGGAAGAAGCTGGTCGTGATGGAGGGAAAATGTGCGTGTGTGTGTGGCGGCTGCACAACTTGTGTCTCCATCCCTTGCGCTAGAATCAGAATCTTGAGCCGTTATAAAGCTTGGGGTTACATTCAAACCAGCCTCCATAATGACTCACCACCAGCCCGTCCGTCATTATACACACTCATTAGTTATAATATAAAGTAGTGGCAGAACTGTCAGTTCCTAAAGGCTTAGTTTACAAGGTTATTTAAAAAAAAAAAACATTATTTGCATCCATTAGTCATGAGATGGTTGATATCAGTTAAGACAGTTCTAGCACTAAAGGGGGATTATTATGTTATGGACAGGAGGGTGCTGTGGCTGTAAAGCATTTTGGAAGCATGTTCAAACAACAAAGCATATTCTATTCCGTAACGCAGCTATTCCTCCTGTTGTGATATTAACCCATTGACATGGATTAATTCCTTTATTCCTACACCTCATTGACACCCATATGTCATACTGTACCTACTGTCATGAGGTATTATGTTTTTTAATCCATCTGGTGCTTCAGCGGTTAATGAACTACAGTATGTGAACAAAGATCGACCGTAAATACTGTATAGTAAATAATATAGGATAAATGGGCGGCTCTTCAAACAAGTGGAAGGTGTGCTGAGCACTGGTGTTCTGTGAGGGATTGCCCAGCCAGGATTAACCCCTTGCATCTGGTGACTTGCTGTGGATGGCCGGCACAGCGGTTTCCTTGAGAGAAAATTATTTTTTGGACTTTCCCTTGCTGTCTGACCCAGGGTGGTCTCACTGCTCAAAACCCATCTATGTTTGTGAGTGCTTTTGATGCTTTTTAATATTTTGTTATTATAAAACAATCTGCATTATACTTTGTGTCCTCTCTTCCATATCCTGAAAATCTCCTTTTACCACTCACAAAAAATGTGAGTAGGATTACTTCTGAGTTTTATTTGAATTGTATCTCCTTTTGTGTACTCTATTGCACTACAGTATTGTGTTCTTTCTGTTTTACATATATATCCCTTCCTGGATGAGAGTGCGCACCTGTTCTTTTGCCCTCGTTAATGAGTTACAGTTTAAATATAAGTTAAAATACAATATATATATCGGGTTTGTAAAAGGCTAGGACCCTTCATGGTTCGGGTCTTAATTGGGGGTGTCTAGCCTGTATGGCACACTAAAGATGCCAGATGGGTTGCATGTTGCTGATAGTCTGGAGATAAAGGCAGAGGTGGGAATAAAATATAGCCCCTGTGACAACTTTCCATAAACAGGACAGTAGTTAAGACAGGGGTGTGCAAACTGGGGGGCGCGTGAGATTTTTGTGGGTGGGCGCGGCAGTTGCAGAGGCCCCACGCTCTTCCCCAAAGCATTTAAATTAAACTTGGGGATTGAGTGAGGCATCTGCAACTCAATTTATCTTGATTCTCCCGGCTTCAGGACTCGTCTCCATGGCAACACAGTGTCAAATGATGCTGCGGCGTCATGTCACGTGATGTCACACAACCCCGCGACGTCATTTGACGCTGGACCAAGGTAAGGAGGAGCGTGAGCATCAGGGGAGGCAAGGCAGGGTGGCACAAGAAACTAAAGTTTGCCCTCCCCTGAGTTAAGGGATTTCAAAGCATTCTCTAGATGGGGTTTATGGATGGTCAAGGGGCATGACTAAGAAATTATTCAACATGAGAGTGACTTTATTAAAAATAGGAATATCGTGTGACATTATCTCCTCTGCATAATAAAAATTACAAATCTGTAATTGTGTCACTGGGTGAGGGGATGTACAGACAAGACACCAGACACCACATGGTTAAGCTATAATAAGAGACTGATATTCATTTGTCACTTTTATTTAGGATTAAGACGGTCATATTTGGTCTCGTTCACAGAAGTGAAGTTTTGAGTGCCGTAATATACTGAGGCACAATTCAAATGTAGCTGGTAAGAGTTTTTGTTTCTCTGTCATAAAACCGTCAATTTCACTGCTGATTTACGACAGGTCAGGTTTATGTGGTTTGCATGGGAAGAAAGAATATTTAAGTCTGAGCAAAGATTATGAAAAATCAGACCTTAACAGAAGGGTATTTGGGACCAAATATGTGAGATCTCATATTCTGAACCAGTGACCTCTCTGGGAGAACCTATAACATTGGGGTAATCTACTGTATAGTGATTTCTATTTGATTTTTTTAGCATTTTTATTTTAAGAAGCTGTTCTGCATTTATTTGTGATTGTATGTTTTCATAATCTTTTTTTCTGGAACCTAAGCAATATATATATATATATATATATGTGTGTGTGTGTATGTGTATATATATAATCTCATTTAATAAGTAATGCTTTGAATGAACTGTTGCATGCTCTGGGCAGAGTATTTACGTTTTCGGACACATTTTGCTACAACTGGTTTTTGTGTGTTAAAGTGCATAGGTTTCCTAGGGGCCTGGAGCACTCGCAAATATTAATTTGACATCTTTATTTGCATACCCTAGGTGGTGCCATTGTATAGTTATGATTGCAATTGAGTAAGGGGTTAATGCTGACTCATTTGAGGGACCTTTATGAAGGTGAAGAATGGGGCAGCTTGTGAGTTGTGTATTAATCCTTGTCCTTTAGGGTAGATATTGCAGGTCACATGCTCGCAGGTGTGTCGTACGTGACACCTTCCCACGCCTCCTTTTTTTTCACGCCCTTTCCCCCCAAAATGTACATTTCTGTGCTCAGTCAACAATGGTTGATAAACTTGGCACACAATAAAGGAAAAAAAGTAATGGTAAAAAATAGAGCTGGGCACTCAAATTATTGTATTGTTTTGAAAAGTAGAAAATCTCCATAAAAACTGATATTTCGGTCCAAAGATATTTTGATAAAGGGTCTAAATCTGGACTGAAACATAATTTTTTTTAAAGGTGATTTTCTACTTTTAGTAAACAGTAACATTATTTTTGAGTGCCCAGCTGCCTACTGCATTTTCCACATACCATTTTAGTGCTTAGCCATTTGCCTAATGGAAATTCAACAATCCCACCATGTTACTTGAGGATTCCTTTCCCATGATCTTTAATGGGATAATGGGAAGTCTCACTTGGCTAAGGGAGCCTCAATTATCCCCCTATCCCATAAAGGACACCATTACATAAGATTGGATGTAACTAGGCAGCTTTCGTGATATCTCAAAAGGATTACTATTATTTTAGTAGTTCTGGGCTGATCGGTAACTGTTAACGGTTGGTATACTAGTAATGTATCAACTGGCAAGTGCTGCACCCATGCCATTTTCTTGAGTCTTAATTAGTTTTTTTCCATATTAGTTAAAGCAGAAATACCTCAAAAAAAGAACATTACATCGTAACACATCTTCCTCCTAATCTATTTCTAACTATTCAGGGTTTTTTTTTGTAACGTCACTCAAAATAGGAGTTAATCTCTGCATTTTATGTATTTATTTAAATAATGACTAAATAAACCCTCAATATTTAGATTCTGTAGTGAGATTTGAAAGTGATTTAGTTGTAAGATCAAAAAAGTAACAACCTGTTTTAATAGTTTTGCATACATTTGTATATACTTTAATTGTAGCTATAATAGTATTATACTGATTGTTCATAGTAAAAGTAATATGGTTTAGATTTAGATTCATACATATATGTTGCCATTCCGTGTTTTCTTAGATTAATGATATAAAATCCTCAAAACATGAGACAAAGCAATAATCCTAGTGTTTATGATTAAGTAGGTTAATTTCATAATTCTCTTAATTGACATAATACTTCAAGAATATTTGCTTCAGTAATTTTATATCATTAGTCTTAAATCAAACTGGATACAAGCTATGTGTTCAGTATGTACAGAGTACAGTTCTGCACAAATTTTACTTGGGAAAGCAGTACATATTAAATTGTAATAACCTTGTTTTCCATTTACTGATAATGTGTGTCATGACCATGACATGTTTGAGTCATGTAAAATGACTTGCTAGTTAACCCAGCTATCATTGCTGTTAGGATTCTAAGCACAATTGTTCCACCCATAAAGACGTGAAACAAATGATCAGCGTACATTAGGAATTTCTTCTATTTCTTGCAATGATTTCATTCTAGATGCACTTTTTCATAAAACCAAGCTCTACCATTTGATGTTTGGTTAAAGTTAATCTAAGCTTTTTATAACGTCATTTTAGAAACATTTAAAAACATGAAAACTATAATATTTCAACATTTTGAAAGTATGTACTGCATCAGTACCATATATATATATTTATAATTTCATACTAGTTGCTTGGGCAGCCGAAAGCTTTAGGGCCAGATGAAGGCCCTTTGCAGGCTGCTAGTTGAAGAGGCCTGGTGTATAGTAAACAGGTGAGATCCTCTCTATTACAACTCCATTACAAGTGTTAAAGAAACAACTTTTAAAAAACAAACATATAATCCATCATATATTCTAATTTCCTATCTTTATTATTATTATTATTATTATTGGGCTGCCTTCTCTCTTTTTACCTCTTCTATAAATAGATTTTTAAGACATGTTTTTTTGCAAGCACATACCAATTTGTGAGAAAATTGAGAATAACATTCAGGTTGAAGCATAAAAAAGTTCACTGTAGGTTAACATCTGTAGGTTAACATCTGCATATACATATATAATTTTTTTTTTTTAAAGTTAACCCGTATTGCTGCTTTAAGTCTCTAGAGCAGGGGTGCGCAAACTTACAACATGCGCCCCCCTGTCTCCTCTCCCCTCCGGCTCTCGCACCCCCTCCCTGCATGGCTCCGGCGTTAAATGACGCAGCTGGGACGTGTGGCGTCATGTTGCCATGACAAAGTCATATGACGCCGGTTACCATGGGGACGCATCTCTGGAACTCCAGGTAAGTGAAAAGTTACAGAGGCCTTGCACAATCCCCGGCATTGATTTTAAATGCCTTCAGGGAAGCGTGGGGCCTCTGTAAAAGCCGCACCCCCCGGGGGCGTGACCCCCACTTTGCGCACTGCTGCCCTAGAGTTCTGAATTATGGAAAAGCTTTGTTTGTAAATATAAAGATAATGCTAATTTATGTCTACAACAGATTGTATAAACACTATATAATAATGCATTTCAGTTTAGAGTTTTAACTTTACCGTTACATAGTTACATAGTTACATAGTAGCTGAGGTTGAAAAAAGACATAGGTCCATCAAGTTCAACCTATGCTAAATTTAGACAACAGATACTTTATCCTATATCTATACTTACTTATTGATCCAAAGGAAGGCAAACAAAAAACCCCATTAAGGGGAAAAATTAATTCCTTCCTGACTCCAAGAATTGGCAATCGGATTAATCCCTGGATCAACCTCCTTCCCATGTATACTTATTTGGTATATTCCTGTATACCTTTCCCATCTAAAAAGATGTCCAACCTTTTTTTGAACAAATCTATTGTATCTGCCATCACAGTCTCCATGGGTAATGAATTCCACATTTTAACTGCCCTTACTGTAAAGAACCCTTTCCTTTGTTGCTGGTGAAATTTCCTTTCCTCCAACCTTAAGGGATGGCCCCGAGTCCTTAGTACTGCCCGTGGGATGAATAGTTCTTTTGAAAGCTCCTTGTATTGTCCCTGAATATATTTGTATATAGTTATCATATCCCCTCTTAGACGCCTCTTTTCTAATGTAAATAAATCTAATTTAGCTAGCCTCTCAAAGAAACAAATAAGGTTAGTTTGGCAAGATCTATCCTTCATAAATCCATGCTGACTATTACTAATGATTTTGTTTTCCGTTTGGTATTCCTGAATATTACCCCGTATTAAACCTTCAAGTAGTTTCCCTACTATTGAAGTCAGGCTTACAGGTCTGTAATTTCCCGGTTGTGATCTAGTTCCCTTTTTAAATATAGGCACCACATCTGCTTTACGCCAATCTTGTGGTACCGAGCCTGTGGAAATGGAGTCCTTGAATATTAAATATAATGGTTTGGCTATTACTGAGCTTAACTCCTTGAGAACTCTTGGATGTATGCCATCGGGGCCAGGTGCTTTATTTACTTTCATTTTTTCAAGTCGCTTATGAACTTCTTCCTCAGTTAACCAATTGTTCATTAATATGGAGGTTGTGCCTTCCTCCTGCGGCACTACTATTGAACTTGATTCTTCCCTGGTAAACACAGAGGCAAAGAATTTGTTTAACACCTCAGCTTTTTCCTTATCGCCAATAATCTGCCTACCCATCTCACACTGAAAGGGTCCTATATTTTCTTTTCTCATTTTTTTGTTATTAAGGTTCTTAAAGAACTTTTTAGGGTTGACCTTACTTTCTATTGCAATCCTTTTTTAATTATCCATTTTTGCTAATTTGATTGCCCTTTTTCAATTTTTGTTACATTCCTTATAATTCTGATACGATGTCTCCGTCCCTTCTGATTTAAAGAATCTAAACGCCTTCCTCTTCTTGGTTCATTTCCTCCCCTACCTGTTTATTTAGCCACATTGGTTTTGACTTATTTCTTTTATACTTATTACCGAAGGGTATACACTGATAAGTGTGCTTTTCTAACAATGTTTTAAAGACTGCCCATTTATCTTCTACATTTTCCCCTGCAAAAACATCATCCCATTGTATTACTACTAGATTAGACCACAGTTTATTAAAATCTGCCTTACTAAAGTTTAAGGTCTTTGTTGAACCCAAGAAATCTATTTTTTGATAATTTATTTCAAATGAGATCATGTTACCCAAATGTTCCAGGACTTGAATATTTGTTATTACTTCTACATTGTTTGATATGACCAAATCCAGTATTGCCCCTCTCCTGGTTGGTTCCTCAATAATTTGGGTCATATAATTGTCTTTAAGCACCCCCAAAAACCTGTTTCCTTTTATTGTAACGCTAATCTCATTGCCCCAGTCTATGCCTGGATAATTAAAATCCCCCATTATGCAAACATGACCCAGTTTTGATGCCTTTTCCATTTGCAAAAGTATTTTAGCTTCCTCAATCTCACAGATATTTGGTGGTTTATAGCATATTCCCACAAACATTTTCTTAATACTTTTACCTCCACTGCTAATTTCTATCCACAAAGTCTCTACATTTTCATCATTCCCTTCATAAACATCATCCCTTATAATAGGTTTTAGATCCGGTTTAACATATAAACATACTCCACCTCCCCTTCTATTTGTTCGATCCTTCCGAAAAAAGGGAATAACCCTCTAAATTAACTGTCCAGTCATGAGTTTCATCCCACCACGTTTCAGTAATGCCTATGATATCATACTGCTCCCTTGCAGCTATTAATTCAAGCTCCCCCATTTTATCTGTCAGGCTTCTTGCATTAGCAAGCATGCTTTTAAGTGTTTTTTCAGCCTGTACTATTATCTTATCTGCTCCTTCCTTTCTGCGCCCACTTGGTTTAGTCTTTAGAAGTTTTCTAGTATTATCTGTATTTACTATGGGTGTCTCACTGCTTGTCAAACTCGCACTTGCCCCCATTCTACCTCCATACCACCTTGTATCCTCCTCTATTCCATTTAGTTCATTATCTGTTTCATTCCCCTCCCCCTCCATACTAGTTTAAAATCTCCTCCAACCTTTTTAGCATTCTCCCCCCTAGCACAGAAGATCCCTCTTCATTGAGGTGCAATCCGTCCCTAGAATATAGATGGCACCTCTCAGAAAAGGAGTCCCAGTGCTCTAAAAACCCAAACCCCTCCTTCCTGCACCACTTTCTTAGCCATGCATTAACCTCCCTGATCTCTGACTGTCTCCCTGCGGTAGCGCATGGCACTGATATTATTTCAGAAAATACTACCTTTGAGGTCTTTGCCTTAAGCTTTTGGCCTAGATCCCTGTAATCATTTTTTAGGACCCTCCATCTTTCTCTAACTTTGTAGTTGGTGCCAACGTGTACCAAGACCGCCGGGTCAATCCCAGCTCCCCCCCCCCAACAATCTGTCTACCCGATCCGCAATGTGCCGAACCCGAGCACCCGGGAGACGACAAACTGTTCGGTTCATGCGGTCACGGAAACAGATTGCCCTATCTACCTTCCTAATAATGGAGTCCCCTACCACCACAATCTTTCTTTGTATCTGAGCATCCGGAGTCCCCACTGTGCTGGAGGAACTATTCCCCTGGCTGCTAGAGGAATTAGTCTCTCCCAGCCTTGCCATTTGTGCCCCGACATTCCCAACACGGCAAATCTATTGGGATGTGTCAGCTCAGAAATGACCTGCCTCTCCCTATTGCCCCTGCTTCCCCTTCTAACTGTCACTCAGCTACCTACCTGCTCCTCACTAACGGCAACCAAGCTACCTACCTGCTCCTCACTAACAGCGCCACCATCTGCACCACTAGTCGAAGCAAGGGCCTGCTCAGTGAGCTCTAATTCCCTTTCAACATTGCCAATGTCCCTCAATATTGTAAGTTGCCTCTTCAGATCAGCAATCTCTGATTCTAAAGAGACCACCCGCTCACACCCCTGACAGCGGTATGCTCCTTGGAACAGCTTCTCCAAGTGCACATACATGTGCCAAGATGTGCATTGAGTGGCATTTTCAATCCTGCTCATTCTAGCAACTATGAAGGTTAGAAGTACTAACAGTAAACTGTACTTCAATATACTATACCCTGTTTAACCGCTTCCTTGTTCAAACTGCTTTTGGTTCTAACTGCACACACTTTAAACAACCAGCACTTCAAATCAACCACACGGATCAGTCAGTACACGCAAGCCCTTAGTATATTTTCGTGGGCTTTTAAACATCGTGTTGTACCTCAACCATTTAGGTGAAATAGTGACCCTTACAATAAAAAATACATTTTCTCTGTATTTGTGATGTTGTCAACTTCTTTTGTATGTTCATCTATTGCGTAGAAATGTATTGTTCAACCAGGAACTGACAGGCATTGATATAATATTTAATGGCCTTGTTATCATGTGTCCTTCCAACCAAGGCTTATAAAAAATACTGATGTGAACAGGATATGTTTGAATAAAGACAGAAAATAATGAAGGTAACGGCAAATATATGTCTGCCCTTGCCCTTGTCTCATACGCAGAACGGATGTCGAACTGTCAAACCCTGCTTTTTTAAATAAGCAGTGTTGGAATTTGATATGACCATGCACGAGAGTTAAGAACATAAAAAGCAAAATATGTATTTAGCTGCTTTTGAAATTGTAATCATTTCCTTTTTTTTCTTTAAAGGAAACTATTTAAAATATAACTTTACTTTTGATTCAGTCAGAGCCTTACTTTTTTCTCTCTTGTGTAGGTTGTGCTTTACTCCAAGTCATGAAAAACAAGTACAGGCTGACTGTAGCATGGTGTGTATTCATAAAAAAAATTATATTTGTAATGTGTTATAAAACATGTTCAAGTCAATGGGCTTACTTCAAGTAATACAGTTGGTATGGCTTTGAAATAGTGTTTACCATCAAAAACAAGTGTTTACCGTGCACATTTGATACATTTTAAATGGCTGAAGCAGGAAAATACATTGAGTTACATCCTCAGATCTCAGTATCTATGATTATATTTTCACCAGCACTGCCCAGGCACGTGTGGCATGTAATGCAAGTGATTCAGAGTTTGGATGTAAGGCTTGTAGTTTGTAGCATGTAATTGAGTACCTGTTTTAAATTGTAATCGTGTAAGTCATTTATAAGACTTCTAGAGGGAACAATAGAATAAAACAGTCAGCTGTTGGAAGAGCAGGGACTAAAACAGCTTAGATTAAATGGTGGTGTCACAATTTTAGAAATTCATAAATCTGGACATTTTCTTGTAAGAGGTTTCCATCAACATATATGATTGGGTAATGAAAAGTTTGTAGGAGATAAGAGAGCATGATAAATGGAAGGATACTTAACTAAGAACGTTATTCTTTAGTATAGATGTCATCACATGATATCTTTTGTGGAATACCTTCTTAGCCACGCCCCCTGAACCTTGCAGAACCCTCCAAAGAATGCCTTTGAAAGGTAGCTTGTTTATTTTAATGTCAGGAGAGCCGTACTCTAATCCCTTCTCTGGCAAAACAAATGCCCTTATCTCTAAATTCTATCAATCCCATACAACACATATTCCACTTTTAGCGGGGCTTCAGTGATACCCCACAAATTAAGCTCTCTTTGTAGATCAGCACAGACACAGGAAGGGTCTTGATGTCTCATAAACACAATGGGCCTCATTCTAGAAGGTTTGATAACTTTGCTGCCATCTCGAACGGTTTGCATGTTTCCGCCGAACTGTTTGTCATTTGTGTTATCGCGGTATTCAGAAAGAATCTGAAACCATCTCAAACCGTGAGGTAGGGAAATGCCTATACCGTTCGGCGTACTAGCAAAATGATCTCAGATTTTTTCAAAGTTCTCCCCCTGCGAGCTTCTCGCAATCTAAACTGCACAGAGAGCCGACTCTCAGAGGCGATTGCAGTGTTTTTATTTTAATTTGAGTACTAGTGTGCGGGAGCAGGGGGTCTCCTGAGCTGGACCACATTAATTTCAGGTCCGGGGACCCCCTGCTTCCCGAAATACAGGCCCCAATATGGGGTGCCGGTATCGCATGCGTTTAAATGTCCCGGTCATGTGACGCGGGAAATTTAAACATTGCATGGGTATGCTGGCACCTAACGTGACCTGTAACTTGGGAAGCAGGGGGTCCCTGGACCTGAAATCAATGCGGTTCAGCTCCGGAGACCCCCTGCTCCCACACACTAGTATTCAAATTAAAATAAAAATGTCTTCATTACAGGCAATGAAGGGGTTAAAACCTGAATAGCCTGTTTATTGGGGCAGAGGGGGTGAATGAAGGAGGTAGTTGCCCCAGGGTGAGTGGTTAGGCCTGCCGGGTAGGTAACGGGAGGAGTTAACCCCTTCACTACCATTGCGGTGGAACCAATTGGATTGTGAGTGTGCCACGTGGTATATCTCACAATCCGATTGGTTCCAGTACCATGTGATGGCAGCTATGTAAAAAAAAGGATGTGACATCATCCCTTTAAGATGATTTCATATCCTTGAAAAAAATGGAACATGTCACATGGTACTTCTACCAATCGGATTGCACAATCCGATTGGTGTTTGTACCATGTGATGGCAGCCATGTGTTTTTAAGGATGTGACATACCTTCCTTGGAGATGACGTCCCATCCCTAAAAATAAAAAAAAATGTCTGTCACATGGTACAGCATCCAATCAGATTGGCACTATACCATCTGACACTAAAATGTGGCGTCAGGCCTTATATAAGGCCTGTCCCGTCTCATTTTAGCTTAAGAAGACGACGAGACATCTCCCAATGAATTACAAGTAAAGAAGATTGAAGAAAGAAGAACAGAACTTACCTGAAGTTGAGGATCATTGCGTCGCAGATCGAGAGCTTCCTGATACATCGGGAATCGGAGGGTGAAGACATCTAAAGGTGAGAAAAACATTGAATGTATGTAGTTTTTTGTTTTTTATTGTATTTTTTCATTTTTATTTTTTTGTGTGCCCATTGACTGCCAATGTATTTATCTATGTCCCATTAGGGCTATAGATAAATACTGTAACAAGCAATGCATATTTTGGCTTATTCTTTTTCATGCAGGTATGTAGACTAACCATGTTCCCACTGTACTTATGGGGTTATGAACCAAGACAGGGTGGTAACCAGCTAATTAGGCACTAACTAATGCTGAGCAGTAGACATACATATATACCACACTGTCTTGATTCATACCCCCATAAGTACATGTGGGAACATGGTTAGCCTATATACCTGCATGAGCTTTAGTAGATACTGTATGTTAAACACTGTATATAGATGATTTATACACATGGCTATCCCTCCTCTGTTTCATCGTAATAATATGGAGCTCCATGTATATTCACTGTATTTGTCCTAATATTGAGATCTATTTGAATATTAATATCATATTGTAGAGCTGCTTTTTATTATATTCTTATTATGCTGCACATTTCCAGGCTGCTATTTAGTGGTCAGGAATATATACATACTGTATATACTTAAAGGAGGGATCTGCATTTTCTCTGCATTTGCCATTTACCTGTCTTGCACAACTAATGGAATAATGCCTTAAGAAATTAATTAGTCCAATCAATATTTGTTTATTCAGTTAGACATTAAAGATATTTTTTTTCTGTATCTCTGTACCGCAATGGTATTGTGATACCAGCGGATTGCTTTCCCGAGTTACATAAATTCCTTTACATACTTACCATGCCTTATGTGCTTATTAATCATAGCACCTAATTGTACGGCAGCCTGGGTGATTTCTATCCCGTTAGGCTTCGTGCTTTGGATTGGCTTAGATGTGTGGCTGCACCCACGTTTGAGGGTATATCCGGCTGCACTATAGCTGTATGTGACTCCTCCCTCCTGAAGAAACATGCCTCGTCACGTGAAACATGCATAAGCATGCCTCGTCACGTGAAACGCGCATCGGGCTGTAGTGACGTCACGCCGGTGACGCTCACGAGTGAGACGGCTTTACCCTGGTTGTTCATCTGAATACGGTTGTATTAAGATACATGTAATGGGTACCGGATGGGTCCGTATCTATCCCGAGATAGGCTGTGTATACTATTCTATGTCTGTGTATTGTGAGGATTGGACCTCAGTCCCGCCCCCGTGACGCATTGGGTGATGCCCCTCACACAAGCGCCGCAGTACCTCTGTCAGGACCAGACCTAGGCTCCGCCCCTACGCCGCATCCCATGATGCAAAGGAGGGTGCTCCTGTCCCCACTACACGCCGGCGTCGCATGACCAGGAACACTCGAGGGGTTAATGCTATTAGCAATTACTCCACACCTGTGGTGCACTACGCCCCTGCTTACTAGTGGACAGAATATGTCTAGTTATTCATGACTCACAGCCTGGAGAAACCCTCCAATTGGTTGTCTGTTCCATATATGCTCAGCCAGCCCTGAGGCAAACTGGTTAAGCATAAACTTCTGTTTATGTTACGTAGTGCTTGCCTCAAGCATCCTGCTGCCCTGCTGTTGCTCTGTGCATTCTGTCTTGCTCTCTTGTACCTTTTGACCTCAGCTTGTACCTGGACCCCTGCCTTCTCTGACCCTTGACCGCGGCTTGCTTTTGGACTCCCACCTTCTCAACCCCTGGACACTGGCTACTCACAATGACCGACTAATCCAATCCTAGACCACGGCGAGTATCACGACCATTCTGATCTCTCTGACCCGGCTACACGACTACTATTCTGCACTCCGGACGCGGTCTCGCGGTTGTAGGTCGGTGTATACCAACATCCCCACCTCAGCCTCGCGGTCCCATCCTGTTTGTGGTGAGCACTCGTTACATGTATATATGATATGACGTTTACTGTTGTGATTTACATCAAAGTAGATGTACACATATGAATGAGTGATATGTGCCTGGATATTATATTACCCTGTGTGACATAGTCCCAAGATAGTGGGCAGCTTTCTGTTTGATTTATAGAAAAAAGTGCAGACTTAGTATGGAAGTGATCCTCTCCGCAGATTCACAGTCACTAAGGCTGGTGAATAGGAAGTCCACACCGGACTTTACAATGGTTCTGGTTTCATCTTGAGAAGAGCGTCACGCTCGAAACGCGTTGGTGTGGGCTGTTTGTGCTCCGTTATGTAAATCACTGCAGACGATCCATTCAATTCTTATTTTTATGGGACACACTCTCTTGCAATTAATTTTTTCTGTACTAGTGTAAGTAGTGCTCCATTCTTCCAGAAATGAACCTATCTATATGCTGTGGAAGATGGAGGCACACCCTATTGGAGGAAAATCACCCAGAAGACCAAGTAAATTGGCGTTTACCACTCCTTTTCATTCACACCATGTATTGCCTATCCACTTCGATGCATCTATGTCTGGACACAAATGTGTGAGGATTCTAACTACAGTGATTGTCGAATTCTGGCCAGCTATTCGAATTATAGTGTATTAGTGGTGTTATTATTACTTGGAACTTTGGTCTACATACATAATACCCAAGGGTTGCACACCAGACAAGTTATAACAGTTCCAGAGAACTTATGCTTATACAAGCTATTGATTCTATAGCTAGAGCACCATACAGTTGACTTGGGTCACAGAGGCGGTACATGGAAAAGATAGCGGTAGAGTTAAGACAAAGGGAAGCTATGCGGAAGAGTAATGCACGGGTGTTTCCTCTACAGGAAAGGGTATTGGCCCGGCCTAGGTGTCTGTATCCTACAGAAACTGATGCCAGTGAGGACGGGGTGCAGTGAGTGGCTGGGGACACCGCTCAACTGCAAAATGAGATTGCGAAGTTTGAACCGCCTGAGCAAGTGATGCGCTCCGGTAAGCGTGACTGCAGTGCCCATGGGACCCACAGTGGATTCCTTGCCATGAGGGCAGCCGCTGTGAAGAAACATTTCAGTAAGAGGAGCCTAGAAGGTTCTAAGATGGAAAGCAGAGGCGACGAAGGACAACGCTGTGCTTGAATAGTTCCAGATCTCCCACTCGACCACAGTGTGGAGCAAAGGAGAATCCGGTCTGGGTGTATCGTCAGAGGCTGAAGAAACGGTCCAATCATGTGCAGGATGCAGCAGGTATTCAAATGAAGTCTGAAGGTGTAATGGACTGTAAGTCAAGAAGAAAAAAAAAGTGTGGGGACTAACCGATTAGGTTTCACGTGCGGACTATGTCATGGACAGTTTAGCATCATAACATAATTCGCTAGTGCAATTATATTATATATGATGCCTCTAGAGTATGCTGTGCATTAATATTGCAATATTGTATTTTCTCTTCTTTGTAAATATACTGCACCGACACACTTTATTCGAGCAAATACCCGGTATGTACCTGGCAGATACCTGGAATGCGCCGCTCCTCACCTCTGACAAGCCCCGTTGCATTTGCCTTCCCAGCCTGGGTTCATGCCTGGCTGATGGGCGGCTGATCTGTTAAATGATAATGATTAGGATTTAATAGGCTGCAATGCTTCGCGTGTCTACCAGATGGCATAAATTCATGAATTGTAATGCAGTATATATATATGTACTGTGCAGTATTGCAGCCAACGGGAATAAAATGCTTCAATCCCTGCCGGAAAATAACTCAATGCACTCGGGCAGAAAACAGTCACAAACCTCAATACACCCGGGTATACCCGAATTCGTGGGACTAGCCGAGCTCGAATAAAGTGTGTCGCCAGTGTAGGTAAGACCCCAAATTAGTCTACAGGGTTGATGGCCCTTAATAAGATAACAAGATTTGTATCTTCTCAAAGTATTTGTAGCTTACAGTATAGTACAAAAAGTTAGGTAGTGGCCTTTTTGTAAAATATATCCCTGGTCGCTCACCCCAGAAGGTGTAAGCTGGAGGGGAGGATATGTGACATTGTCCCAGGATAGTGGGCAGCTTTCTGTCTGATTTATAGAAGAAAGTGCAGACTTATTATGGAAGGGATCTGCTCCACATATTCATAGTCACTGAGGCTGGTGAATAGGAAGTCTATACCAGACTTTACAATGGTTCTGTTTTCCCTCGCCTGCTCTCCTAATTAAGGAACAGGAGTATATTGCAGTGAGGTTTGCTGCTCCAGTCTGTCTCTTAGGCTGGGAGGAAAACTGCTGCTCCCCTGTATCCAGTTCGGGGTAGACGGCCCCCCACATGTTGCAGCAACTGAGGATCTATTGGGACGTTGTCCCCACCTGACTGGGACTCAATGTTATCTCTGTGTGTTATTTAAAGTTGGTAACTAGCTTAGCCAGCCAATATTGCAGTTAGGGATATGCATGTGAGTTAGACTCCTGACAGGAGTAGATGTTTCCTTTTATGATTTATTTTGTTCTTAAAGTGACGGTGTTTAAAATGTTTAGTGTCACTAATGGAGAAATAATCCGCTGAAGGTTGAGAGCTGAGTGCCTCTTGTGTGTGTATACACGTTTGTCCCCCTTTTCTACAAATTAAACCCTAGAATACTGTGTCGCGAAGAGCCTGGGCAAATGGCAGCGCTACATAAAGGGAGCTGTTTGCCACACCCGACACACACAAGATTGTGCATACATTACTTTTTACATATCTATACTACTGTGTGTTGTCTATACAGGTAGATGTATTGCCTGCACATCTATACTTTATATAACAACTACTAGTTGTATGCATCTGGCGTTATCCCACATGAGTGGTATTCTATCCAATTAGATGGAGGTAACTATTTATACAGCAGCCACGAGTTGATCCTGAAGTATATATAGTCCATACATATCTCCAAGTATTTCATTTCTATATTTACATACATATAGGGCTATTAACCAATAGGTTTAGGTATATATAATTGTGCCTTTAAGCATACCCACCTATGAACGATGTTGCCATCTCTACTCCTGGGGATTTTATGATTACCTTCACTGTATATATATTTATCACCTTTGTCGTTCTTGTTTATTAATAACATTTTATTATTTTGTTTTATCTGCAATATGGAGTACTTTGATTAGCTCCTGTCAGTGATACTTTGTAGGCTATCTACTATATCTAGTCATCCGCAGGGATATTAGTATCTCGTCTCACATATTATCCCTTCCTTTTTTGACTATGAGTGCTTCTATCTAGGGACCTTTGTGACCCTTTGGTCATGTTCAGTGTGTTATATATTTCTTTTGCACCTTTGTCATTTTATGATATTTGTATTTTGGCTGAGCGGTCTGTCATTAGATAGTAGTAATACCTAAAAACCCTGCACTGAAGACAAGCCTGCAAAGAACCAGGACAGGATTGGACCAGAGGGACTTCCTCTGAGCAGTAGGACTGCAACGCATGCAGCTGAAGTTTGCCTGGAGAAACCGAAGATTCCGGACCAGCACTTTCAGATAAGGACTTTTTATATTCCCAGATGTATCCTATGTTTTAGACTGGTGACTGGCATAATTAGCCAGTCAGTTATCTAGGGCCTGTCCTGTATAGTAAGTCTCCCCAAGGTAGAGTAGACTTTCTTTTTATGTTTTATTTTTGCTTAAAGGGACTACCAAATATTTTATGTTTGCTTGTTTTGTAAATAACCCAGAGGGCTTGTTTAACCACAAGCACTGTGTGTATGTTTCTGTGACCTCGCCTACAGGTCAGCGCTGTCACATACCCCCCAAAAAGTAATGCGCCTAATTTAATAACGTTCCGAGTGAACCTGGTAAAGTACAAGGCCAAAGCTCTTTGAACCTTATTTTAAAAAGGTTTATGCAAAATGCATACTCTACAGAAGAAGAGATAGCATTAAACAGTTAGTGAAAGTGTAGGTAGGCAAATAAATTGTGGTACTGGGTAGACCTGACTCATTCCATCCCATTTTGATCACTGCTCGTATGTTATATAAACTGAATAGCAAAGGTGTTCAACAGTGTTTAAATATTGCTGTATGTTAATAAGTGTGTCCTGTTTTTCACCCCGAACAGATTTCGACTCCCTTTTTGAAGACTTTATAGTTGAGTACACTTGTGTTATTTAATTGGTTTGGACTTCAATTGATCCGTTCAACCCTCCCAGGATTCTCTTCATTACACCCATTCACCCACAGTTTATATAATTGGTATGCTAGCCTGCTTGCATTTTTAACCTTCCTAAGACATGTGCCAATCCTGTGATGTGCTAATGAGCTCTGTTTAATTAATATGTCTTTTAGCATTATAAATCCAGACTTGGTTGGAGAGGCATTGCCGGAAAAGTGTTCCCATTTTAAAGTGTGAACATTTTTAAGTGCATCTGGAGATAGGGAGTTCAACAATAGTTCTTCTAATTTCTTCTCGCTTTATTCACTACCTGCATTTCATTGACCATCAGTCTTTTTGGAATCCATCATAAAATCTACACTTTCTTCATTACCACCTTCCTCTGACCCAAACAACCTTGTCAGAATTTACAACTCTGTCCTTTCCTCACTAGATCAGTATGCTCCTCCTGTATGCCGATACGGTGATCCAACCCCAAATTCTAGCTAGAGAAAGTTGCACTCTCCAACAGATTTCCTTCATTATAAATTCATCCTGCCTTGATATAACTCTGCTCTTTTTCTTGCCAAAGAGAGTATCTAATAAAAATGCCAAAACCTAACCCACGCTGCCTCTTCACTGTCTTTGACTCCCTTCTTCGGCCTTCCTCTATAACAGGGCTGACCAACTCCAGTTCTCAAGGGATACCTACAGGTCAGGTTTTTAGGATATCCCAGCTTCAGCACAGGCGGCTCAATCAGTTAGCCATCCCTGCTCTACAACATGCTCCCTCTTTTCATTACACATTAAGACTGCTGATTATTTCAAGGGCAAGGTGGAAGCTCCCTGCAGAGAAATCCCCTCTGTCTCTTCCATGCTTCTCTTTCCTAATCTTTCTCTTTCTACCTTGGGCTCCTTTTCTTCAGTCACAGAAGAAGAAGTGTCTCAGCTGCTCTTCTCCCCAACCTTGACCCAATCTACTCCTTTCTCCTTCAATCTCTCACTTATAACCTAGCTCGCATTCTTACTCACATCATTAACTCATCTCATTTTTGTTCTTCAACAATGGAGAAAGTCCCTCCGAACTGCACTCAATACTTAAATACAATTAATAAAAATTTACTTTTATTTTAATTTATATAAAAAAGAAAAATATATGTGTACAAGAAACAGAGTATAATACTCAAAGTGAAGCTAACCAATATATGTCAATATATACAACTAGCTGATATACCCGGCGTTGCCCGGGATGTAAATCCGTAATAGGTATTATTATTTATAAATAGTTGAAAAGAAACATGGAAGAAAATGTAATACGATATTGTTGTTTAAAAATGGTTTATTGTAAACACACCACAGTACAATGTATATTTTGGTGACATAAGTGATGTAAAAATGTGAGGTGTGTGTCCCGCTATGGTGTGAGGCATCGGGTGGGTGTTCAGTACGGGTGGCAGGTGGGTAGTGGAGTGCTGGCTGTGGGTGGGAGTCCCGCTAGGGTGTGAGCGGGTGTGAGGCGGCGGGTGTCTGGTGAGTGCGTGCGGCTGGTCAGTGATGTCGGTGCGTAGGGGTGTGAGTGCGGTGGGTGGGTGTGAGGCAGGAGGGGCCGGGTGGATGGTGAGTGGGTGCGGCGGCTTGTCAGTGATGTCGGTGCGTAGGGGCGACAGGCTGCGGGTGTGTGTCGAGTGTGGCAGATGGGTGAGAGGCTGCAGGTGTCTGTTGAGTGAGGGCGGCGGCTGTCAAAAACGGAGCTGGGGGGGGGTCAAATACCCCCTCCCCCCTCCAGCAGTAGCAATTCCTCACCTCAGGCAGCAGTGTGGCCAGGGGTTGGGGACCCCTGGGTTAGAGCGCACCGGCCAATGAGAGCCGTGGGGGGGCGGGCAATCCGGAGGGGTGAGACATATGTGTGTGTATATACTGTTAGACCACACCGGCCAATGAGAGGTGTGCAGGGGCGGGTGAGCCAAGGGAGCCATCTCATTGGCCTGAGGCGGAGTGACGGGCCAAAGGTCCAATGTGATTGCCCCTAGACACAGGGACATACAATGTTTTCAAAAATATAGATTTTCAAAAATATAGATATAGATAAATGAAAAAGTAGG
This sequence comes from Ascaphus truei, assembly GCF_040206685.1. Taxonomy (NCBI): domain Eukaryota; kingdom Metazoa; phylum Chordata; class Amphibia; order Anura; family Ascaphidae; genus Ascaphus; species Ascaphus truei. The sequence continues at coordinate 25,321,433 of NC_134499.1, forward strand.
GTAGTCAGATGATTTTAAATGTATATCCAATTATAATTCAGAAAATAAGTATGGCTCAATAGACAATGTGACTGAGCTTTGGATACTATAGGTGTACATAGAATATTAATGTGAATGATACTAATGTAACCATCTATAATAGAATTGTTAGGACACTGAATGTAGCAAAAAATAATAACGAATTAACATAATCTCAATGTAGTGGTGTCCTGATCAGAGTAAAAAGGCTCTTGGTACTTATTTGTATCAAGCACAAATAAAGTTAATTCATAGAAATTAAAAGAAATAAAAAACACCTACAGAAATGCAAGTAGTAACCTACATCACAAAGGAACCCTGGTCTGAACCAAGTCTAAACATAAAATCAAAACCAACTACTGGGGGTTTACGTTTTCCTGGCAAAGGGGCCTGCATCCCCCAAAACGTTGTGCTGAGAACTGTCACGATGATCTGCAATAAAAAGTAGGAATAGACTAAAAAGCTTTTATGTGTGTATATGCGGTGGAAAACATTCTCACTTTTTGTGGATGAGGATACTGTATCTACAGCATTTCCCCATTGTTCTGGAATTTTCCTGTTCATTCAGCATTTAAAGACCTTTGCAAGGATTTTCTTTACTTCCTCCACCAGCTTCTTTCAAGATTTCAGTTGAAATACCATCCTCCCCGGAAACCTTCCATTCTTCATAGATTTGATTGCCTTTGCCACTTCTACTGGAAGGATGCAGGGTACCATGTTGATGGTTCACATGTCAGTGGTAACCAAATTTGCTATAAGGATACATTTCACAGGCTCTATTACACACATGCTGAACATGTGATTTTTTTATTTTATTTTAGAGCAAACACTAACAAAGTATACTATTGTAGATACCGCAGTAAATGTTATTTTGCTGAACAAGATATGTGAAAGATGGCAAGGATATGCCACCATGTGGCCATTTCAGTATTTGTTATAGTTTTTTTGTTTTTTTTAAATCATATAAAAGGCAGGTGATTATACCGGACATCCATCTCATGTAAGGTAATAACAGGTTAGAGCAATGGTAGCGGGAGTAGAGCAGAGCCCTCTGCATTTGCACAAGTATCCACAACGTGCAGAAGGAAATGTTTGTAGCAAGAGCTAGTTCCTTGATCAGGATTTCAGCCGAAATGAGGACTATGAGAGACCTCCGTAGCCACACTGACCCTTAGTTGTATCCCAGCGTGGTACTCCTGTAGAAGTCGCCACGAGTCCGGAAGCACACACTGATCATGTGTCCCTACGCGTTTCGTCACTGTCAAAGCGACTTTATATTAAAATAGGTCTAACCAAAAAAGGGTGTGACCAAAGTCGAGTCCAACCGAGTCCAGATCATAAATCACACTTCATGAACTCCATTTTAGGATTGCAGCTTCCAAAACTATTTGAACATTGTTGTATTATATATTTTTATTCTATTATAATGTTTTTTATACGTTTTTGTTTTTTTTGATCATAATGAATTTATTAATTAGTTTATCTTAACACATTCATTTTATAGACTATTTCAGATGTTTCTTTTTTGTCATTTTAGCCAAGATATTCTTTGTCACTTTACATGTATTACGTATTTTGAATAACGTTCGATCTAAATTTATACTATTTGTAAAAGGGGATAATAGTCCTATATATCCATAACGGTAATTTTTTATAATGATATATTTTTCTCTACTAGCAATTCTTATAGGTTGAATTCAATGTCCCCCATATTGATTCCCTTCTGGTGGTCGTTAAGGCTATTATTTATTTATATACATTCATATAGTCCTATACCCGTATCAGTTAAAATATCAGCCAATAGTGAGTTATGGTAACTATGGTGACCGCGGGGTATACAGTATATGACTCTCCTTAGAATACACAGAATAAACCTCAAGAAAGGGTCAAAAGAACCCCATTAGAATGCACTCTTTGCTAATATTTACAAATTATTATTCTGTGTATTCTATACTATTTACCTCTATGCACCTGCTACTTCTTAGGACATACTATTATAGGAGATACTTCTTAGGACATACTATTATAGGAGAGCAGTCTGATTCATCTGTTACAATATGGCTCTCCTTAGTAAGGTTCCCATCTCTTCCTTCTGAAGAAGCAACTAGACAGCTTTGAAACACTTTAGGAAAATTTGTGACTGGCTGGGGTGTTGTCGTAACCATGCCTGACATCATATCGTTTAGGAACTAGTGATGTCACTCGCCCTGAAGCATATTAAGAGATTACGAAGGTCAGTCGCTGATACCTATGAAAGGAGTGGCGCATTGCCAGGAGGGAGACCATAGATAATCCTTACTATTCATGCTTATTTTATACTTTAGTTTGTGAGTGCGATTTGTTACCTCTTTATCTGTCAAACAAAGTATTAACATATTTCATGCACTTCTTTCTTGTGTTCTTCTTGAAACTTTAATGCAGCAGTCCAAGCTGAAGTTTATTTTTAAAGTAATTTTTCCCTTTAATATGTGCATCAATACAATCCACACAATCATAAGTAATTAGCCAAGTTGCCAATCGATCTGTTCTCCTGTTTTCGATCTGCGAAGATTCGGCTCGGGGGTTCACTAAATAGCTGTCAGTGTAGCAGAAGAGGACCAAAGATGCAAAGTTCTGTGGGGAAGACCATGTGACCAGGCAGTCACTAGATACAATTGGTGCACTGCTAGAGAGAGGGCAGGGCTCAAAAAGGGTTGTGCCAGAGTCTGCTTTAGAAGAGGATGGGGTAAGTCACGTGATTTCCATGCCCTTCAGATACCAACATTAGATTGTTAGCTCTCTGGTGCAGTAGCTCACTGCACAATTGTATTGGCAGCACTGGATACATAGTCAACACAATTAGAAAAACAATATTTTTTTTATTAGATAAAATATATTATATTCTAAAACTCCAGGGATTTCACTGTGTCCGAGCTGGTAAGATGCTACTAATTGTCATGGTTTCCCCAGGACAGTTTAGGGTTGCATAGGTTTGTACCATGGCAGAAATAGGTACAGAATAACTGTAGACAGCAAAGAAAACCTTGTTAAAATCAGCTAAACTATGTGTTCATTTAAATAAATGGCATAAATATGATATTATAGATTATATCACTTGACCAGCCTCCTACTCTACCGCAAATATATTGCAGCCCCACGTAAACCTAACTACCACAGAATGAAAACTATTTGCACACAGATTTTTTTTATTTTTTTTTTAAATCTTTAAATTACTTTCATTGGGTTAAGACAGTGGTGCTCAACTCCAGTCCTCAAGCCCCCCAAAACAGGTCAGGTTTTCAGGATAGCCCAGCTTCAGTACAAGGTGGCTGGGTCAAAAACTGAGCCACTGATTCAGCCACCGCTGGGATAATGAGCCACGTGCTGAGGCAGGGACTGAACCACCTGTGTTGAAGCTAGGATATCCTGAAAACCTGACCTGTTGGGGGGAGGGGCAGGGCTTGACGACTGGAGTTTGGCACCCCCTGGGTTCAAAAAACTTTTTCATGGAGAAAATAAGTGGTATACATTTTGTGACGAGTCCACCTCATAATTGGGAGAATTGGCCTGTTTGCACGGGAAACGTATATCGTCTGAGCCTTTCTGAAATCTGATATGTTCACAATGTGTAGAATTGTCACAGTACTTTGCGAACAAGGCAACATTTCCCCAATTTCTTTGTGAAAACTATCTCAAAGATCCGACCACATTGCCAAAAATTTGCTATCTAATCCGGACCCTTAAAAAGAATGGGAGAGACAGGAAGAGAGACCAATTTACTTACAGTATTTCCTTCCAAATAGTCCCCCATATTCCACTCAGTGAGATACCTGGGAACAAAGCTAATTTAAATATGCAAATATACCTATTTCCCAGCTATCTCAGGTGTGATTAAAAGCTCTATTTGAGAGTCTGGATTAAGTGGCCTAAATCTAGGTCTGTTTACAAAATTGTGGTGAAACTTTGCTTGTTTTCTAGCAAAATTAAATTTTTGAAAAAAGTTAGCAACACTTGCCAAATGTGTGTAAAATGTGCAACAATAAATTAGTGAAGCATTTTTTTAAGACCTACATCCGATACACTTTTTTAGATGACAAGTACATCACAGATTCTACCTGCTTCTCTCATCTAGACACAAGAACAAATTCCACGCCTGACCTCCTATTATTTATGTCCAGTTGACTTATCATTTCGTTATCAACATGAAATCTTTTTTTTTTTTTAAACAAAAACATGTTATATAAAAAAATTATTTTCTGAAGGAAAAGTTTAAATATGTATTCATTTTAGAGTAGAATGTCTCATAAAGTACTAAAATTACTGCAGCCTTGGGAATCGACAATGACCACAGCCAATTGACATGAGGCTTAACATGGAATGTCTCGCCAGACCATATCTCTAACTACTGCACTAGACATAATAAAATAGGTTCCTATATTTACAACCGCCCTCTCCTTCCTCAAAAGGGCCATATTCTAAAGCAGGTCCCTATATATGCCACACATTTTCCTTGGTGTTTTGTAGCTGCTTATGATGCCATATATATGAGCATTTCTATTATCCCTGTCTCCTATAGATTGTAAAGTGTATAGCTGGAGTGTGAGGGCTGGTATATTTCCTTGTAGTAAGATCGTTAATAGGGATTTTTTGTCTCGTTCTGTGACATATCACTTACAGATCATGTAAGGGAAGCAAAATCTTTAAAATAAAACCTGTCTTTTGTTACAAATATATTGATTCTGACCTGATAATAACTATATTCATTGGTTGATATACTGTACATAACATTTTACTAAATCTAGCTAAACCAAAGCAGAAATATTTTGTTCATTTTTTTAGTTCACATGTTTATCACCAGAGGTGGTAGAATAAACATAGAATGAACAGATATAGTTATGGTTTATAAAACGAAATAAATACCATCCACGAAACAAGAAAGAACTGGAAAAAAAAACAAAGCAAAAAATGTGCCCTTCAAAGGAATGCTTTCCCAGTGTTGTATTTGTGGGTTACATGATTTAAACACTGTTGGTACCCGATTTGTGTGCCCCTCTATTATATATCAAAATATCATTCGTATAGTATGCTGGAGCCTGCTGTAAAAGGTCCTATTGTCTCATAAATGCATTTAGGTTTATGTAATCAAATCTCTCTGAATTAGATAGTTGTACTAACTCCTGGATAGATTCCAAACACCGTAATTGTCCTTGTATTAGGTCTTTAGGTCTCCTTCCTATTACTTGTAAAAGAAAAAGTATCAAACATTTTTTTCCTAGCTGTATAATTAATTAAATAAATACAAAAAAAAAGTACAAATAATAAAAAGGAGGAATACATTGTATCGCCCATCTTTGGTGCCCTTGTTTTGACATTGCAGAGATGCTGGTCGTTGTGTTTCAATTAAACCTTTGATCATGGATTCCCAGGTGTTCTTTATTTCTGTTAAATAATAAACAACATTGATAGGAAATTCACCTCATAACTAAGTGGGACTTGGGAATATCGTGAAGAATTTCAGCCAAATAGAGCCATTGTTCTTGAAAACTGAAACATTAAGGGCTCTGATGAAAGATTTCATTCATTCAAATCAAATACTTCCTTTGTTCATTATGATTTATTTTTTTAGATGTAGTTATTATGCTGAGTATTTAACGAATAAAAGGGCATTAAAAAGTCTGCGTGACACAACAATACTATAATTACTTAATCTTACATAGTTACATAGTAGATGAGATTGAAAATAGACATGCGTCCAAGTTCAACCTATGATACATTTAGACAACATATACTTTACCCTATTTGGTACATTGACCCAGATGAAGGCAAACAAAAAACCCCAGTGAAATATCATCCAATGATATCTCATAAGGGGGAAATTAAGTCCTTCCTGACTCCAAGAATTGGCAATCCGATTACTCGCTGGATCAACAGTCTTCCCATGTTTACTTATTTGGTATATCCCTGTATACCTTTCCTTTCTAAAAAGATGTCCAACCTTTTTTTGAACAAATCTATTGTATCTGCCATCACTATCTCCATGGGTAATTAAGTCAACATTTTAACTGCCCTTACTGTAAATAACCCTTTCCTTTGTTGCTGGTGAAATCTTCTTTCCTCCAACCTTAAGTGATGACCACATGTAATTTGTACTGCCCTTGAGATGAATAGTTCTTTTGAAAGGTCCTTGTATTGCCCCCGAATATATTTGTCAATACAGTTATCATATCCCCTCTTAGACACCTCTTTTCTAATGTAAACAAATCTAATTTGACTAGCCTCTACACATAAATCAGACTATCAATCCCCTTCAATAATTTGGTAGCTCTTCTCTGCACTTTCTCTAGTTCTAAGAAGTTGTGGCCAAAATTGTACTCCATATTGAAGGTGTGGTATCAGTAATGCTTTATAGAGGGGCATAATTATGTTTACGTCCCTTCCATCCATTCCCTGTTTAATGAAAGATACGATCTTGTTTGTCTTTGCAACTACTGCATGCCTTTGGGCACTATTACTAAGCCTGCTGTCTACACACACTCCTAAATCTTTCTCCATCAAGGATTCTCCTAATTTATTCCCATTTAATTTGTAAATTGCTCATTTATTCTTGTTTTTCAAATGCATAACCTTACATGTATCTGTATTAAACATCATCTGTCATTTACTTGCCCAAGTTTCCAGTCTATCCAAGTCCTAGGGAAAAATTACATCCTGCTCTGATTCTACTACCGTACACAATTTATATGCACAATTCTATGCCAACCTCCAGGTCATTAATAAACCAGTTAAAAAGCAGGGGACCCAGTACTGATCCATGAGGTACTCCACTTACAACTTTAGCTCAACATGAAAAAGTTCCATTTATGACAACTCTCAGCTGTCTATCTTTCAACCAGTTTTCAATCCAGGTGCAAATATTTTAACAAAGTCCAATTTGCTTTATTTTGTACACTAATCTCTTTTTTGGAACCGTATCAAAAGCCTTTTCAAAATCTAGGTAGACCACATTAACTACATTACCCTGGTATAAATTCCTACTTACATCATCAAAGAAACTAATAAGGTTAGTTTGGCACTGCCTATGCTTCATAAATCCATGCTGACTATTACTAATAATTTTGTTAGCCATTAGGTATTCCTGAATATTATCCCGTACTAAACCTTCATGTACAGTTGTGTGAAAAAGTACAACCTCTTTTTATTCTATGGTTTTACATATCAGGACATAATAACAATCATCTGTTCCTTAGCAGGTCTAAAAATGAGGTAAATACAACCTCAGATAAACAACAACACATGACATATTACACTGTGTCATGATTTATTTAACAAACATAAAGCCAAAATGGAGATGCCATGTGTGAAAAACTAAGTACACCTTATGATTCAATAGCTTGTAGAACTACCTTTAGCAGCAATAACTTGAAGTAATCGTTTTCTGTCTGGCTGATCTACATTATGGTCTTCTGAGACATCACCACATTTAGTATTGGCTATGGAACCTTACTTAGCTGCATAATAGGATCTAGAGAGTTATATTCCGGATGAATTTATACTGGACGTGCTATATACTTTTCAAAGCATTTATTCCTACAAGTATACAAATGATACTGTACATATACACACGCTTTTGAGCTCTGTGTTTGGGAGGTCTTTTTTCCTTCGCCCTCTATCTAGTTTGTATGGTAACCTCAATCCTTAGTGAGTTCTAGTTTTTCTCATACAATGTTCTTTAGGGGTTTTTCCTCTGGGTTACCTCACAGGCTTAATTTTTGCTTTTTTGTTATCTTATTTTGATATTATAGCAGATCCCCCTCCCCCACCCCCAGTCTGTTTTGGTACCACCAAAAAAAACCCAGACATGATCTACTACTCTTTGTACGTTTTTATTGTGTTGATACTTACACTGTTATTTACACATGTTCCTTAGCTGTGGTGTGCCTAATGATTATGTATTGTTCCTCCAGCAGAGGTGTAAGAACATGTACCTTGGCCAACATCACTGAACATATACCCAACTTTACAGAGTTTGGCATTGGGTCATCATATAATCTACTGTGTGGTCTATGGACGTCTTCCACTGTTGTGAGTGTCTGACACCCAGGGGATAATGTTTACTTTTAATAATTATTTCTTCCAGTTACTGGTACGGTATGTAGTCTCTCAAATTTGTTTCCCCTATTTATCTGTATGTGATGTGACTGCTGCTTTGCTGCTGCATCAGTCTCTGAAATAATTTTTATATTAATAGTGGTTCTCATTGGATAACTCCTTTTGATAGGGCTGCACGTGGTATGTTACAGGACACAGCTGTTTTTCTTTAAGTATGTATATCTTTATATAGTACCCATAGCTGTACTTAGCACTTTACAATTGAGACAGTACAGTAGAGGGAATTATAGTATAATAAGTGCAACATATAAGATGAGACAATAGGGAAGGAAATCCCAGCCCCAGAGAATCTAAGTGGTATGATGGGAAACTTGCAGAAACAGCAGATGAGGGAATAAGTGCAGTAGATGGCAGTGCTTTGTAGGAGTGACAGTGGGTGTGGGACAGTAGCCATGAGTCCAGGCTATTAGAGCGCTTCATTTTAAGATGCGATTTGTAATGTTTGTATTAAAGGTGAGGAGAGAGGGTGCTTAGCATATACAGAGTGTAAGGGATACCCACAGGTAAGGAGCAGTGAGGGGAAAGGGTTTAAGGCGAGAGAGCAGTAGAGGCAAAAGGGCTGGAAAGGAGACAGTTGTGGGTAGAACGCAGGAGGTGAGCAGGGACATAATGAGACATCTTTATGTATTTATTCAGACAGTGTTAAGCTGCAGAAGAATATTATAGAAATATACTTATATGCTCTATGTGGTTTTTTTTATAGATACTTTGATACTACTTTATACACTGTTCCATTGGTTCTAGCTATATAAGCTAAAATATCCCCATGCATCTCGAGCTAGCCGTAATGATTTTTCAAATCCAGTTGAAATTATCTGCTGTAATTCTTGAGGTTTTGTAGTGGATTGTTTTTGTCATCTTTTTAATATATATATTAAATAACGCCAACAGATATACAATCATTTCCATCTGGCCAGGCCAAGAAAAGAAAACCCCCTGTTTAATCTGTATTGTATACAAATATGAGTACTCGAGTCCCCAAAAGCCTACAAAAGAATAATAATTATTACAAATTCAATTTGAAAAAATTGTTGTATAATAAACGTATACTGATAGGATAAATGGCCAAAACTATTGACTACAAAAATCTATAGATGTATAATAGTCCATATAGTGTGATGTGTATATATATATATGTCACATAAAGACATTATAAACCATACCATCATACTTAATATGTAATCCATTACAAAGAGTAACAAGATGCCCATTAGTATTAATATAACAATGAAAGACTCATATGTATTATGGATAATAGCAACTAATATTAAAAACATTAATAGGAGAGGGAAATATACCTGAGTCCATCTGGTGGGCAATCATAAACCCCTATAAATTAGAAGAAAAAAAAAACAGTTCAAGAATTAGGCACATACGTGCAAACAGTATGTATATAGTTTGCAACATATAGACGTGACATCAAAATAAATTATATAACCAGGAGGGTATCTCCTGGGGGATCAGGAGGATAGTGGGAAGGTATGTGTAGAAGATGTTGGGGGATGATTTGGGGGGATGTACAGAGAATGTGTGGATAAGGACAACCAGGGGTATGGGACAGTGTGGATCTTACTAGTCCTGGAGTTGTTAGTCAGTTTTTGGGACGGAGACATTGGTTATCAGTAGGGGAGAGAGGCTGATGGGGATGTCTCAGAAAGGCTGCCAGGGAGGAGCTCCTTGTGTTTGGGCACTATGGTCCAAACTGCGATTCACATAATTCCAAACCGCAGAAGTTCAGGAGGGCTCGATTTTTGCTCTCTGAACATGCCCATCTCTGGTTAGCATGCTCATTTGACTCATATACTCTTGTTCCACAAGAGGGCACTGTGAATTCCTATACATAATCAACTGGCAGTTTATTTTATCTGTCGATGATCTTACTATTTCTTTTGGATATTCACTGAACGAGTTAAATGTTCACCTTAATTCAGCAGCCAGAAAATGTAACAATTACAAATTATTTACTTTTACAAATTCCTACTTTAACAATTATTTATTTACTTTGACGTACTTTCTTTTTTTTCATCACACTATAAGAGCATGAACCAGGAACTGCAGATCACACACGCGCACACGCACGCACACACGCACACACGCACACACGCACACACACACACACTTCTATGTCAACTCATTTTCAAAACCAAGGATTTTCTTTGTACTAAATAGAGGTAAATGAGCCTCTCAGAGAATAATTTACAAATGTTTCTAACAAATGTAATCTTGAAGAACCTGGAATAAAGCTCAACAGGGTAGCAATTTCTGTGCACAGTGTTCAATTCTACTGTACGCCTAATTTTCACCAACTGTTTTAACAACCTAGAGCCCTTTTAACAATGTTTTAACAACTGCAGAAATATTTGGCAATCTGTGTACAATCTATTATCATTTAGATGCCTGGACAGTATGAAAAACACTACTATAAATAAAGGAAATCTCTATATTGAGCTGACACAAAAATCATGGCAGCATTATCAAAATCATTTTTTGTCCTCTCTGACAATAAAAGGTGTTACATATGTCAAAATTGACATTTTGAAAAACTACTCTTACATTTCAAAACAACCCGATTGACGGATCGATAACCTCTTAATCTCCTGCATAAATACTTGAAGAAATACCTTCTTATTGCAGCTGTTCTGTGCATATGTATTGATCATAGCATTACAGTTGTTGACTCCAGTATTGACCATCAGATTTCTCCCTGGCCTATGTTTTAACATATTTTCCTTATCACTGTATACCTTTTCTTTCTGAAAAGATGTGTAACCTTTTTTTATAGAGAAACAACAAAAAACTCCTTATCGCTGTAACACACAAATTCACCATAAACGTAATAACGCAATATATTAAAGCTTCAGGGTGCTTGAGGAGAAAATAAGAGCGAAAACCTCTCCATTGACCAAGTGTATTTATTACAAGAAACAGATTTAAAGCATACTAGCTGATATACCCGGCGTTGCCGGGAGGCAGAGAGGGGGGGCGTGAAAGGCAGGGGGGGGCATGAAAGGCAGGGGGGGGGCGTGAAAGGCAGGGGGGGGGCGTGAAAGGCAGGGGGGGCGTGAAAGGCAGGGGGGGCGTGAAAGGCAGGGGGGGGGGCGTGAAAGGCAGGGGAGGGGGCGTGAAAGGCAGGGGGCGTGAAAGGCAGTGGGGGAGGGGCGTGAAAGGCGGGGGGGGTGCGTGAAAGGCACACACACACACAGTGTCTCACACACACACACACACAGTGTCACACACACACACACAGTGACACACACACACACACACACAGTGACACACACACACACACACACACACACACAGTGTCACACACACACAGTGTCACACACACACACACACACACACACGCAGTGTCACACACACACACACACACACGTCACCTAGAGCGACACACACACGCGACACCTACCTCTACTTCCGGGCACCGCCATCTTCTCACTCGGCGCCGCGTGGGAGGAAGGAGGTCCTTCCGGGCGCCGCCATCTTTGCAGCCTGCCTGGCCACTGCCTGTTCCCCCGCCGGGGATGGAGATGAGCGCAGGAAAGGGGGGGTGAGCAGAGGGAGGAAGAGGTGAGCGGAGGGAGGGGAGAGATGAGCGGAGGGAGGGGAGAGATGAGCGGAGGGAGGGGAGAGATGAGCGCCGGGAGGGGAGAGATGAGCGGAGGGAGGGGAGAGATGAGCGCCGGGAGGGGAGAGATGAGCGCCGGGAGGGGAGAGATGAGCGCCGGGAGGGGAGAGGTGTGTGTGACACTGTGTGTGTGTGTGTGTGACACTGTGTGTGTGTGTGACACTGTGGGGGTGGGGGTGGGGGTGGGGGGGCGTGGCGCCGAGGGGGAAGAGAGTGGCAGTTGGGTGATGTCAGACCCACCAATCTGATTGGCCAGAGGCTGAGGACCAATCAGATTCACCGCAGCTAGTACCAACCTTTCGATTTTATATATTAAGATGTGATCGCACTCACAAACATCCAAGCAGAATGTGTGTCAGCTCATTATATGGAGGAGCTTTTAGTTCAATTGTTGATGCTTCACAATCATTCTATATTTCACACTCCTTGATAAAGTACCAACCAGTGAGAAATGCATTGGAGGGTTTGTGTGCCCTCCTGTTATTCATGGCATAATACAAAGATCTATTTAATATTCAACCTGGCTCTGCTTTGCTGTGCGATGCTTCAATTAGTTTCTGTATATTTCATCTAAACATTATATACAATCATATTCTCACACCAACGCATTGCGTGATATCGCTGAATTGAGTTATTTTTCTTTATTTGTAGAGTAAATACTATATATCTCTCTCCGAAATATGTGATTATTATATATAAATCTCCCCAGGCGTTAATTCCCAATAAGCTAAAACTTAATTATGTAGAACCCTTTAGTGAATGTATCCACTCATCATAGATACAAAAGTGCAATGAAATTATCTCTGTAAATTGTGAACATATCAACTTCAAACTTTTTTCTTTATTAACTGCTATACCCTTAACTCACCTTTTATAACTTTAGTTCTACTATATTTCAATACATCTGTTTGACTTATTAAATAAAATATGTGTATATAATGAGTGGAACAATTATAAATATTTGTTTCTGGATTATTCCTTTTTTGTATAAGCCTCTTTTCAGGGGCGGAACTAGTCACCGGTGTGCCCCATTACAAGTTTAAAAAAAAGCCCCCCTCCCCACCCCCTCTCTTCCCGTTGCCCTACATGTTGTGCGAGGCCTTACCCGGCAGCAACAGAGAGGCCACCCAGGTGGTGATTGTGGAAGTTGGGCCCGACTTCTGGTGGGGCCTATCTTCTGTGTTAGGACCACCTGGGTGGGTTCCCTCCACTGCATGTTAAGGCCCCGCACAACAGGTAGGGCCGGGGAGGATGTGTGCAGAGAGGGGGCCCCTTATAAATGATGGAGCGCTGTTGTAGCTGCTAAAATGAATGCCTGAACAGTGTTCCGGCACGTGGCCCCTAATGGTGGGGGGGCCATGTTTGACTGCACATATGGTAGCTCTGTCACTCATTCTAGTGATCGTTTTATACATGTATCTTTTTATCACTCACTCTTCAATTCCATTCTTTGAGTTATCAGAATGTTTATCTAATAAAAGAAAAAAACCTTGGAAATACTGAACACCCAACTCTGGTGTCATTACTACTTTACAAATATAAATTCTGTCTAGTGGCAGCCACAATAGGATGGATAGTGCATAAAACAATATTACTAACTTTCGTGTAGCCCAATGGAAAAGATTTATATCTACCACTTTGTTTAGTCCCTCTGGATATAGGGTCTCCATCTGGAGTATCTATAACATTTCTCTTTTCCTTAAGAGATCTAAACGATTGTCTCCTCTTCTACCCCAAAAGACTGGTTTTATACCCAAAAAGTGTTATGCATTGCTGTCATGGAGGGGTTGCAATGCAAAATGTCTTGAAACGCCATGTGTCAATAAACCGCTAGAAATAGTCCGTTTATCAATTGATTCCAATGGGTGTTTGTGCTACAGGGCCCTAATCGTCACTATTGCCGTTTAGTGAACAATCTCCTAAATGTACAATCTAAAACCGTAATGCATCCACCTTTTGATACATATGTAGCAGTATAAGTATTCCCATCCTGCTGTGTGCAGTGTACCTCGCCCTGTCCTCAGGGGACCACCATTTAAAAAGTATCTCAAAACTCAAACCTGCAATTAGAGTGAATAAAACATCCAAAGTGAGCAACTTATCAGCAACAGCTGAATTATAAAGCAGCCACCCCACCAAATGTAGTTATTTATTTTAAACCGGGCAGTCCCCCCAGGACTGAACAGATTCTGTTTCAAAGGAACAATATAAGACAGTTTTTTTTTATTCTTTTTTTTAAATATAGGATTGAAGCAGGGGGTCTCCAGAGCTGAACCCCATTAATTTCAACTACGGGGACCCCCTGCTTCTAGAGATACTTACCTTGAAAGGGGTGCTGGTATGTCTGCAGTTTTCTGCAGTTTAAAGCCCCCCAGTCACACGGGCCAATAGGCAGCTGTACTGGATGGCATCACAGCTTTCTATTGGCCCACAGGATCCGGGAGCTTGAAAAAACGGCCATATAGAGAACCCTGAAGTGGCTTATGGCACCCACTACGGTGGTAAGTACCTCCGGAAGCAGGGGGTCCCAGAGCTGAAATGAATACGGTTCATCTCCGGAGACCCCCTGCTTCAATTCGGCATAAACAAATGAAAAAAAAAAAAAACTGCTTGGATTACCACCATAAGCTTTTTGTGCCAGTGGACTTCCTTGTGTGCGGCCAATAGGAAGCTGCAATGTTATCCGTTGTGGCACCCTATTGGCTCGCACCGTGGCAGCCATTTTGCTTTCCTTGGAAGGGGGGGAGAAGACAGGCATCGAAACCTATAAGTGCTCAGAGAACTGAAGGATCTCCGGAGTGGAAAATAGTGCTGCTCAGCTCTACGGGATCTCCCGCTTCACATACTGTAAAATGAAAAAAGAAATAAAAATCGGGCAGCCAGGATTGCTGCTTTAAAGATTTTCGCCCATCTACTTAACATGGAGGCTGCTTTTCCCGACCTAAATTTTTGTATTTGTGCAGCCAAATTTTACACCCTACAGGTGTCTGTTTGTCATCCCTTCTAATCTGATGCCATATTTGCTGCATTTTGCCAGATTTGATTTTCCATTGCATACAGTAGGAACTCGGCGGAGCTGAAAAACCTCCTTATCTTGAAATAAAGGTATCTTCGAAAAAGCCAACAAAATGAATGCTGGCCTGTATATTAGTAACTACACTTACTTTGCAGCTTAGCTACAAACTTTTTTTGTATATCTAAGTCCATGTTGGAGTGACTCCAGCACATTCTGTTGCCTCTGTACTTTCCTGTGGGGAAGTTGTAGATTGTCTGTTGTAATTGCGCTGCGACAGTGTATTGTATCATTCTGCACCCTGATGAAATGTTGCCAACATTTTAAACAGACTACAGGATGCTTGGCAGCTGCCAGATCCTGTTTAGTAACATTACACACCCTGGCGAGCCATTACATTGTATAGAGAGAAAAAAACAGCACATTAACAATTTTTTATGCACAGTTACCTGTTTTACCCTACACGTCTTGCTCGGTTTTTTTCTTTCTAGGGCACTAGTATGCTGCTGACACTGTACAAGGTTCATCTCTTGTCTGTTTTGTTCAGTGAATTTAAAACATTCAATTTTAAAACTGATTGAATTAAAAAAAAAAATATATATATATATATATATATATATATATATATATATATATATCAAAGTATATTTTACATGATGTTTTCAGATTATTTGTTTCCAGTCTGTAAACAATTATGGCTTTTAAAACTCAACATTTCTATGCTATCCGTTACCATACGGAATGCTAAGAACATTATTAATATGAAGGCCCAGTGCTACACTGTAAGACAACTCCATATAATTATGCCACAGGGGACATTTCACTTAGTACCTCTTTGTAAATATTGCCATAAGTATCCAAATTTCAAGCGCCATCATATGATTTTTTTTTTACTAGATTTCATTTTTGGGGTGTAAAATGATCCATTCTTTCATTTTAGTTCCTGTGTGAGGTTACCAGGATCTCGGTGTAACCCTTCTCAAACTAGTTCCTCAAGGTACATTCCTTGATTCAGCTGTTGCAACACTCTTTCCCCATGCCACTTCACAACTGAAACTCAAGAATTTATGGACCATGAAGTGAACCCCCAAAAATCAAGAGTTTTAATTAAGGTGACATCATAAACACAAAACATACTTTATCACATCTTCCCCAGTCTCTGCAATGTAGTAACTATGTACCTAGTGCTATAAAAATAAAAGTACTTGTCATGATATTATCACTGAAATGTTCAGTATTTTAATAATCTGTCACACCAGGGGATACTTTGAGTAGCACTTTGCATCTTAAAAAAAACAAGGTATTGTTTTTATGGCAGGTCAGGCCAGTGACCCTGCATGGTTTTCTGTCTTTGTCTAGAAGTGAGGTTATCTGGGGCCAAAGCCTGGTTTTGGAAAATGAAACCTGAAGTTAAGACTATTTCTGACAGTAGACATAAGCAAAAACCCTTTTAAAATAACTTAAAAGGAATTCCTTGAGCTTCTACACCATATGAATTATGAGGATGAAATTATGAGGTATTTTCTATATTCAGGCACCTTTTGATTCATAATGAAAACTGATTTTTCTCCTCAAGCCTTAAAGGTATCCCTGGAGATCGATGAGGGGGATTATGGACACGCCAAGAAGGTTGGCTTATTCTGTTTAAGGCATAGGATTTTTAGGATAAAAACCATGCAGTTGGATTATGAAATTAGATTTCAACTAAGGGACTGTCAATGCTATGACACATGAAATCTCATTTTCACCTCAAGACACATTGAGAACCTAATATGTGTGTTAATGTTGTTATGAAATTCTGTTTGTTTATCCCATTATTTTGATGAAACAATCTACATATATTGTACTGTGTGTTTTTTCAATATTCTTTTTCTGTAACCTAAGTACTGTACTACTATTGTATATTAAATCTACAATTTAATAAGTATTGTCTTTGGGCCCTAATTGAACTTTGCATGTTTTGAAGAAAGTAATTATATTTTTGGACACATTTTGCTACAATAGATTTTTGTGTTAATTACAGGCATACCCCGCTTTAAGTACACTCACTTTAAGTACACTCGCGAGTAAGTACATATCGCCCAATAGGCAAACGGCAGCTCACGCATGCGCCTGTCATCATGTCCTGAACAGCAATACCGGCTCCCTACCTGTACCGAAGCTGTGCGCAAGCAGGGAGACTATAGAGCCTGTTACACATGCGTTATTTACATCAGTTATGCACGTATATAACGATTTGCAGTACAGTACATGCATCGATAAGTGGGAAAAGGGAGTGCTTCACTTTAAGTACATTTTCGCTTTACATACATGCTCCGGTCCCATTGCGTACGTTAATGCGGGGTATGCCTGTACATGGTTTTCTTAGTAAATGGGGACCAATGACCCCCTAGCGTTTACTTTTTTTTAATCCTTGGCAACTGAAGCTTTTTAAGGGGATATACATTTATAAATCGATGATGGATTGGGGGGAGATATTACTCATTTGAGGGACCCTGCAGGTGTGAAAAGTGGGTCAGCCAGATAGCTGTGTGTATTATCTCTTGTCACATGTACTAGTCACATGCTCACAGGTGTGCTGTTCGTGACAGTGCTACGCTTCTATTAAAATACTTGGACACTACTTGGTCTAGTTAGGGTCTTATCCTATATACAGTGATTGGCGAAGTTGCTCTTTGGACCATTTATAGCCCATTTTCAGCTGAAAATACCCATATAGTTCAATGGGGATTTTAGAGGACTGCTTTGGCGTACTGTATATAGAATTACCCCCGTAGCGTTTTACAGCATCACTAAAAGTGTATGCGCATACAGTATATGTACTGTAAATATTTATCATTAAATTTCTTCACAGACTTCAAATTAGTTCTTAAAGTAGAAGAGAAAGTTGCCTTAATATTATCTTTAGTGATGTTTTTTATGATACAGGAAGTTCCAAGTATTACATAACATTCAACTCTTCATAGATGACCGGAAGATACAATGTAAAAAAAATATTGAGGCGCATAGGAGAATCTGGGCTACATCACTGCTAAAAAAATGAAATTAACATACCATTCTTTTCACACTCCCCTTTCTGCTGTTACTGAATAGTCCCTGTCACAGTCTGAGCCATAAAAGAACTGATACAAGGTGACATTGGACAGCAGAGAAATGCCGAACACTAGTCATGGCAGCACACCGGCGAAACCATGAAGGCCATTATTTGGATTAATTATCTTGATTATTTTATTGATATTTCAAGGGGCATTTCCTCTTGCCCGATTTAAAAAAAAAAATTACAGCAGTTTTTTGCCTTTTTTGCATTTATCTAACTTGCCGATCGTTCTGTTCTCCTGGGATCAATCAGTGAAGATACTGCTTTCCAGGGTACCCAATATGGACAACTATTTCCAAAGAGGAAGTGGTGTACCTGTTGAGGAAGTTTAATATATAAAAAATAATTTAAAAGGGTGAAAAAGTAAAAAAAAAATATGATAATAATAATACAAAATTGATTTATTTAAAAAAAAACACATAGAGGCTTATTCTATTAGCTTCGTATTTGTCATTAGCAAAACGCACGTTTTCACATGTTCACAAGAAGCAAAATGAAATGTGTGAAACAGTATTCCTATTACAAATCACATTTTCTAATCCACTTCTATAAAAAGTGACAAATCGCCCAATTTATTCTTGGATACTGGCTTCAGAAGCAAAATGATCTGAAGAGGGTGCTAACTCCCTCCGGAACGAGGAGGAGGACTATTTTGACCGGCTTTAAACTGATTGGCCGGCAAAGCCAGCCAATCAGATGAACGACAATCTCATATAAATGAGAAAAAGAGAGCCGGACAAACAAATATAAACAAAAAACGGTAATCAATGCACTTTAAATAAAAATGAAAAGTGCACTAAATTAGGAAATTTAGTATAAAATAATCCAAACTTGGGAATACCGAGCAGAGCACCCCGCCTGATGCCTACTGGGAGGCGAACTCTGAGACCACCCCAGCAGACTCTGCGTACGTGTATTCTGCCCGGATACGGGAGAGCACCAGAGCCTGAAACATGGCCACAATGTTTATTGGGACCTCCCCTTCCCAACACTGCTGCCTGGTCTTATAAATGGCCATCTTAGCCAATGCCCAATGCCAGTAGCAGGTTGATCAGGAGTTCCCTAGGCTTATTGTCCCATGACACTGGGTGCCCAAAGGTAAAAAAGGTGATGGGAAAAGTGCAGGAGAAGGCCCCTCAGGGTGGATAAGAGGGGCTGTAGTTGGCACAGTTAAAATAAATATGGACTCTCTTTCACCACAAAAGGCAAAGGCAAAGGTGGTGGGGGAGCCCGTGAAGTGGACCAAGTACTCTTAAGTGCTCAGTGCACCGTGGAGGACTCTGCAACTCAGATCTCTCCGTGGGGCGGGGAACCAACTCTGAATAGAGTTCCCTCCACTGGGGCTTCTCGCCTTCGTTTGCTGGTAGTACCCGCCTCCAGATGGTATCGGGGCAGGCGAGAAGGGCGAGGTAATTCACTGTGGAGCACGAGAGATTACAGCCCTTTCCTCAGCATGCCGCAGAAACTTGCCATACTGAGGTTGAGGACGAGAGGAGCCTAATGGTGTTGCCGTGGTTTTGGTCCCACGCAAATATCCGGAGAGCTGGGGGTGAAAGGTGGGCAGGGCTCTCTGGTCTGCAATACCCCCTCGATGAAGGTACATGAGTCGGGGGAAATGGTATATATTTTTTTTTTAATGAGTCTTTATTGTAGATTGACATATACATTGAAACAAAGCATCATATAAAGAAAACCATATGCCTACATCGTTTACATGAAAAGCCACACAATATTTTGATTCCAACTCTTTAGATTTTCTGTTAAATCTGTGAGGCCTGGCCTCTCACACCTTTTATCGTGTATATATACTATTTGTCATTTTAACTCTATGCACAGGACATACTTGAAAACGAGAGGTAACTCTCCATGCATTACTTCCTGGTAAAACATTTTATAAATAAAATAAATATCTATATATATGTTTTTTGGGGGTTTTTTCCCCCCTCTCTTTACAGAAGGTTATAACATAGAAGATAAAATAAAACCATAAACATACTAACATTAAAACCAAATTTTAAACAAAACAGTGATGGCTTCTAAGGGGTTTATAGATTATGGTAGGAACAGGGATGTACATTAATCCAACAATAAGCAAAAGATCAAAACCATCATTGGCCCAACTCTTGAGCAGCCGTAATTTGAATTTGTACAATTATTGTAAATCAATACTCTATTCTAGACAACATCCCTCTAGATAATTGTTTAGCTCCTTTGACCTAGAACCTTGCATTTGTCCATCACTTCCTGTAAATGCAATCCATCTATGGATTAATTCTTCTCTGTTACACATTTTCATAGTATGCTTCTCATCTGAACATAGCTATTGATCTATTAGTTTGTGTTGTCAATTGGGAAATTGAGGGGGAGCTGGATCTAATCCAACAGTCCATAATACACTTTTTTGCCGAAAGGAGAATGAGGTCTATCAAGGTTTGGTCTGGGTTTGGACGTGTAAACCAGGGGGTCATGACTCCAAACAAACAGGGCCTATAATCTGTATTTATCTTCCTGTTTAACAGCCTGTTCAGTGGTTGGGTGATTTTATTCCAGAAGTACCTGATCTTGCCAAATTCTCATATACAATGTAAAAAATTGACTTCAACACATCCACATTTCGGATAGTTGCTGGAGATATCTTGTCTACATTTTTTTAATTGTGCTGGGCTAATATAGGCTCTATTGAGAATCTTGAATTGTATTTTGTGCAAATATGCTGCTGGAGTTGCTCTCCTCATCCTATTGAATGACTGCAGAATTAGATTCCAGTCTGGGAGGTCTGGAAAATCTCGTCCAGTTGGCTATGAGGCCCTCCCAAATTCTTAGATCTCCTGAACTTGAGAGGTTTATATATGTGCCGAATTTTTAATTTAAATAGGGGATCTGGTTTTAAAAAAGAATCTATACATCCACATTCAAAAGCCTTAGACTGTTCTCTGATAATAGAAAATATATAGTGTTTCAGTTGCATATATGCCAAAAAGTTGCCTGCAGGAATATTTAACTTTAATCTGTGCTTGCTGAAAGGAAAGCACAGAGTCGCTCTCTATACTATAGAATTGATACAGTTTACATAACCCAATAGATTCCCATTCTCTAAAAACTACAGATTCATTGCCCACCTGGAAATCTGTATTTTCTACTAATGGCAAGTATTTTATCAGTGCTCTGGGTTCCTTTAAGAGGTTCAGGAGTTTCTTGCAGGCTCTCCTTTTGTCTGTGAACAGTATATTGTTTCTTACTACTACTGGTATACTTTGATCTCGGATTTGTATAAGGGCTGATAAGGCTATTGAGCAGCGATATCTCTTTCTACCACAGGTAGCGTCAAAACGTGCGTGTTCGTTAGCCATTCTCTTGCAATTTTCAACAATGATATATAATTAAACTTTTCGAGGTCTGGGAGGGAACAACCTCCTGTATCTTTATGTAATTTCAGTTTTGCCAGACTGACTCGATGTTTCTTACCTGACCCAAATAAAAGCTGATATCTCTCTATTTAATCGTTGTGAGTCTCTTTTTCTCAGTAATAGTGGTGACATCATTAATAATTAATACATTCTTGGAATACCTGTCATTTTTAAAAGACCTATACGCCCAAGCATACTTAGTGGCAAAATTTTCCAAATGCTGAGATTTTTGCATAGTTTGGCTATGCCAGAACTAATATTAATATCATATAACTTTTTTAGATTTGACGGGATCAACATTTCCAGATATTTGATACTGCTACCTGCTATTATAAAAGGGCATTTTTCTTGCCATATTGCTTGTTTTGTTTATTCCTATGTTTAGGACTTTGATTTTGTAGTATTTATTTTGTAGCCTGAAAATGAACCAAAAATATCTAAAGTCTCCAGAATAACAGGGAAGTCGATTTCGGGTCTGTTAATAAATAATAAAGTGTCATCCGCATACATGGCAATCTTAATCTCAGTCTTCCTTATTCTAATTCCTTCAAATTCTTGACAATTCCTCAAATAGATAGCCAAGGGTTGCAGGGCAATAGCAAACATTAGAGGAGAGAGCGGGCAGCCCTGTCTAGTCCCTCTCTTTAAATCGAATATTTGTGAAGGGAATGTGCCCGCAAAAACCCTAGCTCTTGGGTTGGTATAAATCCCTTTAATAGCATTCTCATATTCACCCACAATTCTAAATTTCTGTAATGCAGTATATAAATGATCCCACACTACCATATCAAAGGCCTTCTCAGCATCCAGACTGAGAAGGCAGGGGGACACTTTAGTCATATTATTTTGTACCTGTTTGATAGCAGCCAAACTCTTCCTAATATTTGAAGTAGGATTTCTTCCCCATATGAACCCAGTTTGGTCTGGGGATATTACAGATGGTAAATAGACCTTTAATCTTTCAGCCAGAACTTTTGCATATAATTTATAATCAATGTTTAGTAACGAAATTGGTCTGTATGAGGCCACATCATCTGGGTTCCTGCCCGCCTTATGAATTACTTTTATATCTGCCTGCGTAAAGCTGCTAGGGCACCATTCGTCACCATTTAATAAACGGTTAAATAGTCTCGTTAAAGGGTCTACCACATTCTCATCCAGTGTCTTATAGAATTCAGTTGCAGAACCATCTGGCCCTGGAGCTTTTAAACATTTTAAGGCATTGATTGCCTTTTGAACCTCCGTTTCCTGGATTGGATTGTTCAAATCTGCTCGTGCTTGCTCTGAGATTTTTAGGGGTAAGATTTTACTCTGTAGTGGCGGAGGACTTTCTCCTTATCCGTGTAGTTGGTGAACTTTGCAATTGCTCATTAGCGTGTCTTTTCTCCTCTGGGTTCCTCGGAGGTCCGATTCTGTGTATTCTATCCAACACAAGCAGAAGATCCCGCAGATCCAGTCCCAATTGTTTAGGAACTTCTTCTGCTACGATGGCAGAAAGCTTGTTCTGTGGGATATTTTCAGGTATTCCCACAAATCTCAGATTGCATCTTCTAGATCTGTTTTTGAGATTGTCCACCTTTGCTCCAAGCAGTTCTTTGGACTGAGCGAGGTCCCGCACAAACGATTTTAGTTCTGCTATATCGTATTCATTGTTTGAAATTCTTTGTTCAGCCTGCGAGATTCTTCCGCTCTGCTGAGACAATGTTACTTTGACATCCTCAATAGAGTTTTGTATTTTTTCTAATTTCTGGTCAATTGGGTTGATAGCTTCCCTGATGATTTTGATGAGGTTCCCCTCTCATGGATTCAAGCTGAATGCCAGATTCCGATGGACTGCTGCATGAGTTTTCAGCTACCATGTTCGCCGTTTTTTTCTGTTTCCGTTTTTCAAGTTTGCTGGCTTTAAATGTGCCTTTTTTCATCTCTGAAGATGTTTGCAGGAGGAATTTATCCATTTATCTGTAAAATGTCCAATCTTAGAGGAGGCGGTTTAATACATCTTTGGACATACTGTATGCACACCTGTGTATACATAGACAACCATCCAAATATACTTCTATATATTTATTTTATCTTCCCCTTCATAATAAATTGACTAATAGCAATCAGATGCAGTATGTTTAATCTTCCGCCTTACTTCAGCATAGTATTCCTTGGTTTCCCCAGGCCTGCACCATTCACATGCATTTACATGCTAGCATTAACATATACAGTCCTGCACATATTCCTTGTTCATTTCTTCAGGTGTAAGTCCTATGATTTAAAGCTCATTCCCCAAAAGATCCAAATTTCTCCACACCTTCCGGGGACTGCTCCGTTGCCGTGCCTTTGCCTCCAGAGGGGCCCGATCTTCTTTGGGCTGCCCGTAGAGGGTGCGGAAAGTCTCTCCCCTCAGCAGCTCACCCGCACAGCGGCCATCTTGCCCGGCCTCCTCCCCGAAATGGTATCTTTAAACTCCTGCATTAGACGGCAAAGAACTGGCGAGCACCTCTGCCTTTACCCAGTCTTGTTACTCATATTCCAAGAGATCCCCGACTCTGGTCACTTGTACTAGGATTAGTTGGCGACGGATAAAGGGAGAATTCAACATCTGAGCCCCCACTGCTGGATTAAACAGCAGGGGTTCGGCGAGGAAATCAACCCCCACCACCACTTTTTCTTTCCTGGTCATGGAGACATGGCTCCAAGCCCTAAGTAGGTCCCGGTAGTATGCCGGCAGCTCCAAGAGGTCTCAACCTAACCACTTGGGCTTGATTATAAACAGTTACCCTATATCGTGCAGCTGGCAAAAAAAACTGGTCACCAGGTGGCACCACTGTGGCACCACTGTGGAGACAGATCTGCAAATAGGTATCTTTGCAGGTATTGGAGGCAGAAAGTGTGTATCTGGGAGCGAACACACACTACTCCATGTTCATCCTCTCCCAGAGGGAGGCATGCAACACCCGCAGAGACCAAATGCTTCTCCATCCAGAGAAAGTCCAGCAACTTTTTTGTTTTTTGTCCAGCAAATTTTGCTAATGAATTCAGGGGTTGAACCCATGTCTTTGGTTGATTAACAGAGCTGGTTGATTACCAGAGTCCTTCGACAGATACGCCCATGACCTCAGACGAGCGATGACCCGTTTGTCATGAGAGAGAGGATTTGGCCCGGGATTAAAGGGGTTACACCCCATTTGGCCACCCTCTACTCTCACCTGGGAAGCAAGGGGTTAACTGGATTGAGGTCCAGTAATGTGTTTTTGCCTTTCTTCAGTATCCAACTGTTTATTCCCCTGTATAAATGTAATGTCTCATCCTGGTGGTTGCACTCACACATACACTAGGGTTGATGCGGGAGGGAAGGGGTTAATGTTAATTTAGTGATTATAGCCCTTTGTTCCCTTTTCCCGCCTTTTCAGGCTCCATTTTGCAGACTTCCATAGGTCGCCATTGAGACTCCATGCGTTCTAATGGCAGAAGTAGCAGTTTTGGACCTGTTTTCCAGCGACGACCAGCAGGTGGCGTCCGAGAAGAGGAGTGGCGGTTTCCCATTGTAAGTCAATGGGCTCATTGACTTCAATGGAGATTCCTCAACGCCGGCCTCCAGGAACAGGTTGGCAGCCATCCAAACCGCAGACCACAAAAGCGGATACAATGTCTTTGAAAAGAGTTTAATCACTTCGGTCAAGTTCAAAGACAATTGGCGTGGGAATCTTAGGTTCTAGGGCCCCTGGGAATAAAGTTCTTTTTGCCCCTAGCTCCTAGGAACCCCCACACGATCCACACCGGGTCCAGGAATGAGAGACCCCCGTAAGGGGTCGAGCGGAGAAGGAGGGTCGCGCCATTGACTTCAATGGCGGAGCGGAGGTCCCATTGAATCTAATGGCGACGTGTGCCATGCATTGTCTATGGCAGCGCAGGCCATTGATTCCAATGGGGAAAAGCCGCGTGGCGTAAAAACGACTAAGTGTGAAATGATGAAAAATGTAAGTCCATATCTCCGGTTCTGAAATGACCAGAGGAATGGGATTTGGGTGGCATGTAGCCAAGGTTCCGGCTTTAATGCATGGCCATTCCCAGCCCCCTCCAATCAACCGGATGGAGTGAGGGCAAATGTAAAGATTTGTGGATTTTCCCATAGGCTTCAATGGCGGCAGTGTCCCCATTGAAAGCCTATGGCGGGAAACCCCATTGACGGCAACGTCGGAGCCCGCCATTCAATGCTATGGCGGCGGACCCCGTTGATTTCAATGGGGAAAGAGTGAAAAGCAGAGATTCATTTTTAAAGGGACGGATCCTGTATTTTAAAAATGTGTTAAAGTGCATTTCTGTATCTCCGGTTCTGGAGGTCGCAGAGAGTTGAAATTTGGCCAATATGTAGGGTCACTGTAGGCATTAAAAACTGGTAGATGTCGACCCACTGAACCCACCAGAACGGAACTTATTAATATGTGAAGATATTAAAGTGTATATGATATTTTGGATCTGCTCTGAAAATGCAGACTCCATCTGCTATGCTAATAGGGCAGGAAGGGCATCCTGATGATTTAGCATAGCCCTGTGATCAGAAGTTAACTACCCTGCTTGTTTACCCTAGGGTCAGGAACAAAGGAATTGAATGTTTTTGCAAGTGGCCCAGTTCACACCTGCAGGGGAAGGAAAGTCTACTTCAAAGGGCCTGCTAGCCAGCTCGGCGCCCAGGGTTAAGAGATGGGTTTGAAATGGTATTTAAACCAGGTTCAAACCTTACTCAATTGTCTTTCGTGTCTTCTGTGATGTTCAAGATTGCTGTATGAATTGCCAGTCCAGATTTCTGACTGTTTCATCATTCCATCTTAAGTAAGTGTCTATATTTTGTCTGTTATTTTTATAATCTCGTGTGTTCACCTTTTTCAAGGAATAAATTATATTTTATTATATCTCAGCCGTGTTCAGTTCAACCCAGGTATATTTTTGGTGGTGTATTATTATAGCCTGTCACAAAGTTACCGTCACACCATACATCAAGATTATTGAAGTTTTCTGGGGCCGTGTTCTTCGCAGCGGACAGGTAGACTCCCAGATACTTGAGAGTATCGCTCCCTCGCAATATATTATGAAATGTGGGGGGTAAGGAGTCGACCAGTAAGGAACCTACCAAAAGGCCAGAACACTTGAACCAGTTGATCTGAGCTGAAGAAGCCACTGTATAGACCTCTTGGCATGCTTGTGCCCGCTACAGATCAACTAGATCCTGAGCCACAAGGAGCATGTCATCAGCATAGGCTGACTGTGAGGATTCGGGGGTCACGACGGCCGCGGCATGACTTCCCCTCACGTCGCGGCCGCTACTGCGGGGCGCCCCCCTCGCCGGTCCCGTCCGGTCTCCGTAGTTGGAGTATTCCCTCCTTGTCCCCGGCGGGCGGTCACTGATCCGCAGGCGGCTGGAGCTGCTGTGCATGGGTGTGCGCTTTCCCTCGTTACAGAGCGCTCGCCAGATCTTGTTAATTTATTCACTGCTCCTGCAGTGAGGCCCTGCCCCCAACACACACACAGCCTACAATCAGGCTCTAAGACTGCTCACCTGCATTCTTCTTTAGGCAGCCTATCCAGGACAGCTCCATACACTCCTCCAGGTCTGCCCCCTCTTCCTATTCGCCAGCCGCACTATATAATGCCTGTCCTGCCATTCCCACATCGCTCGACATAGTCTCCACTTGTGGATGTCTACTCTGGCACGTTCTCTCTTCATTCACTCAGGTCACGACTTGGCTTGGCGGACGTCAACCTCGGGCTCGACCCCTGCTTGGACACCTACCTTCCGGAATTCTCCAATCCCTGACCTTGGCTAACGGCAACGGCTACGGCTCTTTACCGGAACCGGCAAGTATTGCTAAAGCTAACACCACCTAGCCTGGCAACGCCTAAAACACCACACTCCGGACACGCTCCTTTTGCTGCGGGTGCGTGCACATGTACGTCCCCACCTCAGTATAAGGGACGGGTCTGGTCTTCAGGCAGCACCGGCGTAACGCTGACAGGACTACCCGCATTTCGGGATCCCGCAGCACCATCCCGGTGAGCCTCTTCCTCAGTAGGCAGAGGAAGGAATCAATGGCCAGTGCATACAGTTGCCCGGGCAATGTGTTGTCTGGGACCAATTAATCTTCACCAGACATTCAGCAGAGTCGTACAGCGTCTAGAGAAGGCCCACAAGTTGTGAGCCAAAGCCAAAAGCCTGCAGGGTCTGTATGAGGTATCAGTGTTTGTAAGAAATCCAGTTCAGTGATATTATTATATTGTAATATGTGTATGAATCCAGTAGAAAGACAAAATGCCAAGTATACAGTATATTTGCAATGGTTCTTTCTTTTCATACATATATTGCATAATATTGAAATCGGTATTTTCTCCTAGATTCAGTTGCATTGGGACAGTATTTAGTTATAGTGCAGCTGTGTTGAAGAACTACATTCTCAAGGGTCTGGTGGCAGGAGCATACACGTTCAAGAAATTGAATGTGCAGTCCTATTGCCGGACCCTGATTTGCAATAGACGAACTGGAACAACAGCTTTGGCAAGCAGCAGCTCTGGCTGAAAGGACTCTGAGAACAGGGCCACCACCCCACTAAATGACGCCGTGAGGTGGGTGAAGTAGACCCTGCCTCGCCACTCCAGATGCCAGCTGGTTTCAGCCTCTGTAGTGGTATGGGTTTGTTGCAGGAAGATCACAGAATACCCTCCCTTCTGTTAAACGGAACCTGAGAAACCCATCCCTACAGCCATTGACATTAAGCGTACCTATGTTCAAAGCCATTGATCAGAGTTTATCTTGTGCTTCCCACATGTGCTCAGGGTGCTGAATCCTCAGTAGCCATGTGAGCTCATAACAAGTGGTAAAACTTCCAGGCACGTATATGGTCAAGGCTTCTGAAGTTTTTGGCCCTGTGATTTGCCCTCATTTTGTGAGAGAGTGGAGAATGAGTGAGGCATCCTTCCACGTCTCAAGGGCCAACTGCACCTTCATATTTATTTGCTCGTAGAGCGTACTTTCCCGGAACTCGGCTAGATCCTGGGCGGGGATAACGGGGGCAAGGACTCCTCCTCATCGAGCCCCTATTTCCCGGGTTCTTGTTGACTTAGAATCTCAAAACTCACGCCCTTCCCTGCGGGAGTTAATCTCCTCATCCTTATGATGCCCCCCCTTTGGTGTTTTCAGGGGGTGTCTGTCAGGGTTCTGCTCGCCACAAACCAGGGTCGGACCGCGAGGCTGAGGTGGGGTTGTAAAAGCACCGATCTGAGACCGCGCAGGCTGATCCGGATTGCGCAGTTCGTTGTCATATATCGCAGGATCAGGATAGGAGAAGACAGCGTCGTCGTTGTACAAGCCAGGGTCAGGACAGGAGACATCAGGATAAACATTGTTCAAGCAATAGTTCGGCAACATGTAGTCAGGAGAGCCCCGCTTCAGCTTAAGAGCGCGGGGTTCGCCTCTGCGCGTGCGACGACCATGGCCCATGGTGCTGGTCACAGGAGATGGTAAGCAGACCAGCGTAGCACACCGCCTAGCTGCACGGTTAAACCAGTGCACAGCGCAAGAGTCCTGAGCGGACTGGGGAATCCTCTGTTTCAGTGCAGGAACCAGGACACGGCCTCTCTAGATTAGGGAAAGAGTAGGCCCCAGGAACCAGGAAGCTGGAGATACACAGGGAAACCTCTGCTTCAGAGCAGGAATCCAGGAGACTGAAGGAAGCAGGGACGAAACATCCGCTTCAGTGCAGGAATCCAGGAGGCTGAAGGAAGCAGGGACGAAACATCCACTTCAGTGCAGGGATCCAGGAGACTGAAGAACGCAGGGACGAAACATCCGCTTCAGTGCAGGAATCCTGGAGGCTGAAGGACGCAGGGATGAAACCTCTGCTTCAGCACAGGAGAACAGGAAGCTGAAGGACGCAGGACGGAACCTCCGTATCAGCATAGGAGAACAAGCGGCCTGAAGGACGCAGGGCGGAACCTGGTATCAGCATAGGAGAACAAGCGGCTTGAAGGAAGCTGAAGGACGCAGGGCGGAACCTGGTATCAGCATAGGAGAACAAGCGAGAGCTTGTGGCAGAACAGGTAGTGACATCCAGTTAGGACTATGCTCGGCAAGGAGCATTATGGGAAAGCAGTACTTAAAGGCCAGCGGGCCAATCCCCAGCGGGGGTGTGAAGGTACTGCTCCAATGAGTGAATGCAAGTCTAGGTTGCAGTGATAGGCTGCACAGCTGCAGTAGATACCAGAGGGAGTGTGTATAGCTTTGGTGAGTGAATCCAGGCTGCAGAAAACCTCAGGAGAGCTGTTCCAGAACTGCACCGGTCTGCAAGGTAAGGCAACCAGTAAACCGTGGAGCGGATTCCTTACAGTGTCCATCATACACTCTACTTGTGACCCTGGGGTAGAATGTTTAGGGGTAGCTGGTGGTGGTTGGGTGGAGGTAGTGACTCCCTGAATTACTTTGGGGGTCCCGGAGGCACACAGTGCCTTGACTGCTACCTCCACCATCACCTGGACAGATGGGATATCGCAGGGGTCTGCAGCACTGCTGAGAGGATTCTCCTCAGCGAGTGTCCAATGGTGAGGGACCAGCCCAGCAGGCTCATCCTGCAGAGAGACCAACCGAGACTCCCCACAGAGAGGGCCCACCTCAGACGCCTCCATGATATAATTTGGGGCGCCCGACACAACACCCTCTCTCTTATCCGCTTTCCCTACTTCATACCCCGTACTCCTTACTATCCCCTTAAACCCTTTGAGAAAGCGCCCTGAGAGGCGACAAATGCGTCAGGGGACTCATGTGTTTTAACTTTTGGATCTTTATGCCCTAATAAATTCATTATTTTTTCATCAACCTTATCAGCCTCATTGGTTTGCAGTGCCCGATTTTCCCATACCATATTGCCTATTCATGTATTGGAGCACGCGAGGGGACTGTTTCTTTATTTATTTTTCATCCATGGTATACCCATGGTAGTTTATACCCTACGGAATTGTCTGCGGTCTTATCGAGTGAGCAGGACACCGCGTGAGATGAGTCGCCGGTTCAGGCGTGTCGCGGATAGATGACGTCACATTTACATCAACAACCGGAGCACACGGCTGAGGAGAGTGGGGAATGTGGTGTTACAGCAGAATCCAGCGTGTTGCCGACGGATGACGTCACAGCAACGTCCAACTGAAGCAAGCCTACCGACGTAAGGAGCTTTGGCCAAGGTTCAGGGCCATCGTCACGGCGCTCTTACCCCATGTGAGTTTACCAGGGGGTGTTGTGATCAGCGCAAGAAGTCCCGTGAGTAACCTGAGGCTTGCTCCACTCTACTCATCACGAGGAGAGATTTCCACTGGCATTCGGACTGGTGTCTCCCCCATCGCCCCCTTACCCCCCCCCCTTCCCTTCCCTTGCCCAGTCCTTGGACCTTCCCACACCTCTGTTATATACCTTGTATCATTGTTAGGACTAGTATCCAAGACATTATCTTTATAATACTGGGTCCAGACACGGAGAGGTTGTGTTTATTATTTAGGGGAGACACCATGTGGATTTATCTCATATGACTTGGCATCCTCTTCAATTCATTTTGGCATATTCCATCATCAGGATTTTATCATTATTCCAGTCCCATTCATTTACTTTGTCCTTACTCATCATACCGCACTCTACTTCACCTCTATAGAGCACACTCAGGGGAGCTCCTCTCCCCATCCCCACAATATCCCCTTAATCCCACTCTCAGAGTAATCCATGGGGGTCACCCTATTTCACCCCCCTCCTCTAGTGACACAAGCTGGGGCATTGCCTCAGGTGTGCCATCTAAATGTGGCACAGCCAGGGGTGATCTTGGTTAACTCCCGAGTCCCAGAGGACAGCTGCGTCCCCAGGTACTATTTTTCAATTGAGAGGGGTAGTGAAAGACACCCCAACATCCAGGAGCAGGGCATCATGCTGTATAGCACTCTGGCTCCCCACCGCTGAAACCGCGGGTACCTCCTTTTCCCCTCCCACTACTTTAAAACTGATTTTTAAAAAATGGCATTAAGAGTTGAATAAATAAATTTAAAAAAAAGTCACTATTATCTAATACTACAGAACTGGTGTGTTTTAAAAAAAACCATAATATTTCCCATGTTTTGCTTTTTTATAGGAAGCTAGGGCTACAGGCGTGAGAATTAGAGCTAAAAAGTATGCTGTGACTCAGCATTTCCCAGCATCTAGGTTAATTCAATGCTAGAGCTGCTGCCCTGAATGGCAGGGTTGTGGGTTCTCATTCTCTTGGGTCTGACACTAGTACCACCATCACATGGGCCTTAATAATGATTGGTGTTAATGATATGTTTTAGGAGCTGTAATTTATTTAAATGTACATTGCATAGCCATTAGCATACCTCCCCGGGTACCTCTGGTATGTTCCTATTTCAGCTCGGGCATCTCTTCCTAATTTATTTGGAGGGAGTTTTGAGGAGTTATATATACAACTGAAGATACTGTAAAGTTATCCTTGTCCTCCACCTCCTCGCCCTATTTCAGGCTTTGGAGGGAAATCGGAATTCTTATCTCACCTTCTCTGAGGTCGCGAGACAAAAATGTGAGGAGTTTAGAAGCGATTTAGCCTTTTGCACTTTTTGGAGGTACGGTATTAGAATACAGTGAGTTTGCAAAAAAAAATATATAGATTTTGGTCATTCCGTCCGGATTTGCACTGCCAGAATGAAAACGCTCCAAAATAAGCCTTTTTCGCACTGTTTGGACATGCATAAAAGGCTTACAGAATAGCAAAACATGCAAACTCGCTTCTAAAGTGTACTTTAGAAGCAATTTGTCACAATTCGAAGCTAGTAAAATAGGCCCTATAGAATTTTTTTATTAAATGTTGCTTTAAAGCTTTCTTGATATAACAAGCACACCGTTTTTACCTTACATGAAAACATTCAGGTTAAAGTTTCCTTTTATAAGGGTGTAGCCACTATTACTTCTTTTTTTTGCTTGTCTCGGCTCCAGTCCACATACCATAATAGAGAAGGCTGATAGATAACATACATCAATCATTACTCTTGTTGCAAAATGTAACTCTCAGCATACAGTGTAATCAAGAAGACGATGATTTGATCATAACAGTCTCATGGCTACAGGTTGTGTTTAGGGGGCATTATCTAACAAGTCAGGAATTTGTACATCAAATGGCATGTTCTTCAAAAGACATTAAGCCTTGTGGGGGGTTAATTTGTGCTATTAGAAGACAACCAGGCTCCCTATCAGTATGCAGAGAAATCTTCCACGAAAGAAAAAGAAACAAATTATTACCAGATATCTGAGGAGCAAGTTCTTTCTTTTTTCTTTTCTTTAGTTCTTTCTTTATTTTCATTCTTTTTTTTTCTACCTTTCTTACGTTTACATTCTTTCTTCCATTTTTTATTTTTTTGCCATTAAATTAAACTGCCTTTACGAGAACATATGGGCATTTCCAGGGAGAATTATTTGTTTCCTCCCTTCCTTATTGTATAATGTATTTCATGTCTTCAGCAGATCAATGGCTGCCATGTGTTTCCTCCTAATCTGTAAGTGCTTTTCGAGCGTTTCAATCTTGGCAGCCCTAGAATTTACCAAAGAGATCAGACATGGATGGATGATGGCTCAGTTCCAGTGTCTTCAAATGTTGCACTCTTGGATGTTGGCAGCAGATAAAGAAATACACACACTGCTGTTTCCAAGCTTGTATTCCTCTTTACTGTGCTATATCTTTTTGTTTCAGAATACTACTGGTTGGGCCTGTAATACCAGCAGATAAAGTACATTACTACCACTTGTGGATGTTGCAGTGATTGTTTCTACATCACTCTACTGGAGATGTACCATCTGCTGTAAATTTGCTATGTTTCTAATCCTCCTTAACTCCTTTGTTGCTGAAGAGGCCTTCATGGAATTAAGGGAATTAGTGCATACAAATGTACGGTGCGGAAAAACTCACTGTGGCGATTTAAATTTTTTTACACTAATGTTGTTCCTGTTCAGTGATTGTTCTTCCACTGGTGTTTCCAAGGTGTTAATAAGTCGGAGGACCAAACAGTAGTGTAATGTAATTTTAGATATATTGAACAAATCTTACGACGGTTGTACAGCATTGAAAAAAATAAAACCGCACACATTAAGATGCATTGTGTTGACATTGGTATCATTTGTTTTCAATATCTCACCTTGAAAGTGAGTTTCAGTGTGAAGAATTGCTATTAGCTGCTTGAGCAACCACAATGAAATTAGCAGCAGCTGACAGTGAGCCACTGAGAGCCATAGTGCCTATTGAAGAGCGCTGTTCTAAAGCAACATTACTCAATAGAGTGGATTAATTCAGCTCCTACCCACATTTGATAGGCACTGCAGACTTTATTTCGCACGCCGCGCTGTATACTGGATTGATCTGATCATTTTTTTACTCATGATACTTGATTTTGAAATAGGTGGAAAACTGGCAGGATTTAAACACTGACCATTTAGAAACAAATATGTTTGTGTGTGTGTGGTTTTGCCTTTCGATATACTGAAGTAGATCATGCCAAACTGCAACAGCAAAAGCACAGTATGAGGCACTTGTTTGATGCGATGTAGTGAAAGGTTGAGAACAGGGGTGGCCAACTTCAGTCCTCAAGAGCTACCAGCAGGTCAGGTTTTCAGGATATCCATGCTTTGGCACATGTGGCTCAATCATTCCCAACTTTAGCACAGGTGGATCAATCAGTGGCTCCGTCTTTAACTGAGCCACTGATTGAGCTACCTGTGCTGAAGCAGAGATATCTTGAAAACTTGACCTGTTGGACCTTGAAGACTGTAGTTGGCCATCCCTGGTTTAGAACAAAATGATTCCTAGGCTTTACATATACTTGCAGTACCTCCTCTTTCCGCTGCTTTTTCTCGGGTGGCACAGCTTATTTACAACCTACCTTCAGTAAATGCAGCTATTGATTTTTTTTAACAAAGAATCCTCCTATGTTGTTATGGTGACAAAATTGAGAAAAATAATTGTACAAGATACAACGGTGACTTGACAAAGTCGTTCATGGAAAATCTAAAGCGCTCGCTATTAAGGATCTAAGAAAGCGTCTTGAAAATTAAATAAAGCATAAAAAGCATCTACATAATTCATCTAGAATGAAAATTGTTATATTTTTTTTTTAACAAAGCTTTGTTCCAAAGAAGTGGATACTGCAAGCTCCTAATAGTATTGGAAGAAATAATTCACACTTATGTAGCCCCTGTAAGAAATAGTGGGCTACCTGTCCTTCTCCTACTGGAGTAAGCCCTGGTAAGGGCAGGCGCCAGTAGTAATCATGGGTTTTCCCCCCGCCAAGCCCTGCCTTGAGCCCATCCTGCTAGGGTACAGCCTGGAGGAGAGGAGTGGAGGAATATACCTGTACATTTGGAAGCACTGCTGTACATGAACTGCTGCTGCTGCTGTGTGCTGTATCATTGCTAAAGGGACAATAAAGACATTGCTGCTATTATACATAAAGACTGTGTGTGAGTTTAAGATCACTCGCCCTGGGACCAGGGCTTCTTCTGGGAGGATCTTAACCTATCCCTATAGGTCTCGTCAGAAGATGGAGGCGCTGCACCGTTGCTAAAGAAGATGGAGGCATATACCCCAGAAGCCTGGCCCTGTTATCCCCCACACCAACGCGGGAGACTCAGGCCCTCCTGTTCCAAGCAGGTATGCACCACCATAGTACATGTAGCCAGCCCTCACTACACCCTAGAGATCCAATCTGCGACCGGGGGGAAAACATGGGCTACACTTACAATATAAAATAAATCCGCAAACCAAGAATAATAATAATAGCATGTTCTTGTATAGCGCTGCTAGTTGTATGCAGCGCTTTACAGAGACATTTTGCAGGCTGAGGTCCCTGCCCCATGGAGCTTACAATCTATTTTTTGGTGCCTGAGGCACAAGGAGATAAAGTGACTTGCCCAAGGTCACAAGGAACTGACACCGGGAATTGAACCGGGATCCCCTGCTTCAAACTCTCAGTGCCAGTCAGTGTCTTTACTCACTGAGCCACGCCTTCTCCCCATAATCACTTGGTACCATCAACGTCCACCATTGGACTGATATTACAAAAAGAGTCCAGGATTGGGAGTGAAACTTGTCAGATATGGAGCATACAAAAGACTATACTATGAATTAGAATTTTTATATTAGCAATGCATGTGCACATAAGATACATAAGGATTACCTCCTGTTCCAAATGCAGAAGCTAGCAGCAGATGTTGGCTTTTTGGCATAGCTTTTTCACTCATTTGCCCAATTACTCAAACAATGTAGACCTTATTTGATCTTAAGCTTTCCTCTGTATTTAAGGTTTCTTGTGACTGTCTCGAGTATTTCTGAATCTCTTTCATGTGTTCACCTCTTCTACCAGTGCTATAAGGCTATCTGTGTATCCACTAACCTTTCAGTAAATAATGTTTTACATCCTATTGTTCTAGCTTTTAGTTTTTATCCTTGAATATGTTCTTCTCCTGGGACTTATTAATTAATATTACTGAGTTTAAAAGTTTCCATCATAGCTCTCCCTCCCTTATTTCATCCTTTAATAAATAAGCTTTTTTAACTATTAATAACTATTTTAGTTGCACTTAATCAGACCATCTGTATTTAGCATTTGCCCTTCTGGCACTTCTTCAATTGGACACAGCATCGTTGTTGAGATTTTTCTAATTGTCTGTAAAGTAGCATCACAACCTCCATCTCTCTGCAGACAGTACATGCATCTAAAGACTCAAATTTAAGTGTATGTCCACACTCATTTCCCGGTCTTCAGAAATCCACTCGTCCATTTGCCAGAGATGAGAGGACAATTGGGGATTATAAGTACAAGAACCGTTGATACAGAAGAACCCCATTAATGACAGAGCTGTTAATCACTGTCCTGCTTCCCAAGTCCCAAAGTCACTCCCCACTATGTAATGCAATAAGTTAATTGACTGACAGCTTTGTCACCAATGAGGTTCTTCTGCACCCCTAGTTTATTAACCTATAAAAAGACCTTCCCAAACACACTTTCTTTTTATCCTGCACTGTCCCGACGTGATTTAACAATGTTGACAGTATCTGCTGACGTTCCGCGTTGCTAAGTTAGCGGCAATCCGCGTTGGGGGTGTGAGGAGGGCAGAGGGCATTTAAATTCAGCAAAAAAAGACTGGCTTGTGCGGGTTACTATTAAAATGAGCAAGTGCTAAAATGTTAATGAGAAATTAACAAACAGCACCGTAATAGAGTTTATCAAAAAGCAACAGCAAAGTTCTCTGTCTCACCGTCACGAGAGAGAGTCAGGCATGACAAAACTGGGGAAAGCGCCTGCTACTAAACATAGATACCTCTTTAACTGCCGTGGGTGTGTGTAATGCACCGAAAAGCGATGCTTTGCCGACCCCTCCACTACGGCATAGCGTTTGTACCACAGGTTCACAATCTCCAACAACGGCCTGTACGTGACTATGTCGCTTACACACCACGAGTAAATGAATCACAGGAAGATGAGGTAGAGGGTTTCCAAACAAGTTTGGACAGTGTAGGCCTTACACTGTCCAAAACAGTAAACATACCCTTAATTTCTAAACACGTCCACTCAAGAACGTCTCGCCTAAAAGCGGCATCTTCCTTCATTCACTAAACAATTAGTACATTTTATTCGTAACGCTAGTACAGTATGTCTACAACCAATAACACACCCCTCTATGCAAATCATTGCACTGCCTGATTAACATTAGGAAATCCCACCCATGGTCTCCACTGTTGAATGAGGGACTTTTAGTTCTTGATTTCCTGGATGAGTCTCACTGGTATTTTTCGAGCCTTGGTTACATATACTTTTAGGTTCACACACACTCCCTGCAAACTCTAATCCCAACACCCACCACACCATATCATATATAATTGTAGCAAAAGGGGTGCTCTTCGGTGTGACCAAATGTACACAGTATACAAGATAGAAATTCCCAATGCTACATCCAATACGACAAAAAATATATATTATGAAATACTTAACTGTTTGTCTTCTAATAAGTAAGAGTCATTTAGTTAAACTCTTTGGCCAAAGCGTTATAAGCCTGCAGCCTCGTCACGGCATGACCAATATGCAGGTGCTGACACTACCTGTGAAAACTCTTATCTTATAATGCTGTGGCCAAAGAGTTTAACAAAATGACCCTTACTGTATGAGAAGACAAACAGTTAAGTATTTAACTATATATATTTTTTGTCATATTGGATGTAGCATTGGGAATTTTTGTCTTTTGTTGGCTACTTTTAGGTTGTCAGATAGAATAATCCTTTTGGTGAGCTATAGAATTGCATTCTTAGTCACATTTTCTGTGATTAGGTTTCTGTAGCCAGCGCGCATAATTTTGTATTTCTCACCATTAAGTATCAGTTGTACCTCAGTTCACAAAATCCCCAAACACAAATTTATGCTATTAATCTATCACGCAACATTAGAGACAAGAGTAAAAATGCTCAGTCTCCCTCCACAAACAGCTGACAAAAAATTAACTTATTGAGATAGAGCTTCATATTGAAAAATGCATAAAACAGCCCCTTTCAGACAATTTATGGATAAAATACCAGTTGAATATCAAATCCCTCATTATGTGGTCATTGAAATGGTTTATAGACTGTGATACATTGAGTAGAAGACAATCTAGGTGGCTGCCTCTTTTGGATATTACATGATGAATCTTCTTGGATTTTACCTTAACTATTTCAGTGCCCTACTGACCTGCACTCTACATCATAAAAGGGGTCACCCTAGAGCAGGGGTGGCCAACTCAAGTACTCAAGGGCCACCAACAGGCCAGTTTTAAAGGATATCCTTGCTTCAGCACAGGTGGCTCAAGTAGTGGCTCAGTCATTCAGACTGAACCACCTGTGCTAAAGAAGGGATAGCCTGAAAACCTGGCCTGTTGGTGGCCCTTGAGGATTGGAGTTGGCCATCCCTGCACTAGAGGCCCTTATGGTGTATGCCAGCGTTTCCCAAACTTTTTTTTCGTGACCCGGTTATTTTTGAACTTCTCCTTCGTGACCCACTAAACATGTTATCGCCTATAGGTAAAATAAAACAGTTATGAATGTCCATACAGATTTCATATATTCTCCCAATCCCCTCTATTCTCTCCCCCACTCCCCATTCTCTCTCTGACCTGCACAGACGCACACAGTCACTGACCTACAGACACTCACACAGACAGACCAACACAGACACTGACCACGCACAGAAACCCACACAGACACAGCCACTGCTGGCCT
Source organism: Ascaphus truei (assembly GCF_040206685.1). Taxonomy (NCBI): domain Eukaryota; kingdom Metazoa; phylum Chordata; class Amphibia; order Anura; family Ascaphidae; genus Ascaphus; species Ascaphus truei. Next base: position 25,360,038 of record NC_134499.1, read on the forward strand.
GCACAGACACACACACAGCCACTGATACACACACACACACACAGCCACTGATATACACACACAGCCACTGATACACACACACACAGCCACTGATATACACACACACACACAGCCACTGATACACACACACACACACGCAGTCACTGACACACACGCAGCCACTGACACGCACACAGAGACACTGATACACACACACAGACAGACACAGATACACACACACACAGAGACACTGATACACACAGACAGAGACACTGATACACACAGACACAGACACTGATACACACACACACAGACACTGATACACACACACACACAGCCACTGACACACACGCAGCCACACCGAGAGGGTGGGTGGGTGGTAGATAGTGACTGACTGGGTGGGTTGTTAGTGACTTCACTGGGTGGGTGATAGTGACTGGGTGTGTGATAGTGACTAAGATAGCGACTGACTTGGGTGGGAGATAGTAACTTTTGGGTGGGAGATGGTGGGTGGGTGGGAGATAGTGACTGACTTTGATAATGACTGGGTGGGTGGGAGATAGTGACTAAGATAGTGACGGGGTGGGTGGGTGCGAGATAGTGACTGGGTGGGTAGGTGGGTGGGAGATAGTGACTTGGGAGATAGTGACTGGGTGGGTGGGAGATAGTGACTGGGTTTGATAGTGACGGGGTGGGTGGGTTGGTGGGAGATAGTGACTGGGTTTATAGTGACTGGGTGGGTTGGAAAATAGTGACTTATACAGTGACTGGGTGACAGTGACTGCGTGGGTGGGTGACAGTGACTGGGTGGGTGACAGTGGGTGGGTGACAGTGACTGTGTGGGTGACAGTGGCTGGGTGGGTGACAGTGACTGTGTGGGTGACAGTGACTGGGTGGGTGGGTGACAGTGACTGGGTGGGTGACAGTGACTGGGTGGGTAGGTGGGTGGGTGACAGTGACTGGGTGGGAGAGAGTCTGTCAGAACCACAGGTTGAGGTGGCCACGGAGGTAGCTGGATCCTCTGTCACTGAAGGGGTTAATATTCTGTGTTGAGAATTAGCATTTTGCATGATGTATATTATTTTGTCCAATCTGTGTTGTACATTGTACAATGACACTACCACTTTACACATCAATATCACATATTTGTTTGATGTCTATTTCTAGATGGTAGCATGATGCATAATATTAATCATATTACAGGTACATGTTATAATATGGAATAACATTATGCAGCTGATTAAATTCTATATACATTATTAAATAGTCCATAGAACATTACACAGTTCACATAGTTAATGATTATAGTTCACAGTCTAGGTCAGATTTAATTAGGCGATGCATTAAAATAGATGTGCAGAACCACTTATTCTGATTTAATTACTTAAAATTATCGTGTAATGAGCATGCTTTCGGGAGAAAAAAAAGAAGTATTTTAATGGGCTCTTTTGAAGTTAATAAGAGGAAAAATTAATCTTTTTAACCAAAAGTGGTATGTGACAACTTCATTTTTTAAGTCGCGTGGCTCAGAAGCCAAAATAGTTACTTGGATGAATGCACCGACCCTGATTAATACAAATCTGATAAGTCTGAAACTTGATATATATATATTTCATAAATACACATATCTAAAACCTATTCATTTCATATAATACTTATGACACATGCTGTACCTTTGGCACGTATCAGTACAGCATAATCATTCTCAAGGTATCTTCATTTTAATGTTGTAATATTTCTTGCATGTTACATTGTTATTGTTCACTATATTTCATTGCCGAGTATATTAGTGCCTTATCACAGGGGTGCTCAACTCCAGTCCTCAAACCCTATTGCAAGCACTCTGCCTCTACTAATTAAATGATAATATAATATATTATTTGTATTTTAATGTACTTAATTGACAAAAGAAAGAAAACTAGAAATATAATGTTAAAACCTAAACGACGCTTGGTGTCAAACTGGAACCTAATTGAGTCCCATAATTCTGTGAGAAAATCTCTATATCACAGAGGTTATTCCCACAATGTTGCAATAACATTTGATACTATGTTGCAGCTGTATGTGGGCTGTACACTGAATACTTTCACTGGTTGCAGAGTAACTCTATACTAAAGTGTACATCAAACAAGTAGCTTAACTCTTACCGAAAGCCAGTATTTTGCTATTAAAATAATAAATAAATGTGTGACCGAGACTAATCAGTCTCGCATACCCCCCCCCCACCCAAATATAGCGGGGTATGTCCAAACAAGGTTAGTGCTCTAAATGAAGGATACCTGAAAGTTGCCTGCTGGTATGGCGTATGAATAACTCTGATCCAGTAAAATATATACAGTATATCAGTTGTGCATGGACAGAATCTCCTATGTCCTAATCCCACATACATAATGCCATCTAGTTGCAGCTATTGGATGACTCTTCTCACTGACACTGGTGTGATAAAATAGGGACTGATTGAGACACCTGTGCTGAAGCAGGGACTGATATCCTGAAAACCTGACCGGCCTTATCAAAGGATACTACTTTATTGTATTGTATGTCTTTATTTATATAGCGCCATTAATGTACATAGCGCTTCACAGTAGTAATACATGTGGTAATCAAATAAATAACAGAGCATGGGAATAAGTGCTTTAGACATAAAAGTAACATTAAGGAAGAGGAGTCCCTGCCCCGAGGAGCTTACAGTCTAATTGGTAGGTAGGGAGAACGTACAGAGACAGTAGGAGGGAGTTCTGGTAAGTGCGTCTGCAGGGGGCCAAGCTTTATGTATCATGTGTTCAGAATATCCACAGTGCTATTCATATGCTTCTTTAAGCAAGTGTGTCTTAAAGGTGGATAGAGAGGGTGCTAGTCGGGTACTGAGGGGAAGGGCATTCCAGAGGTGTGGGGCAGTCAGTGAAAGGGGTTTTAGGCGGGAGAGGGCTTTAGATACAAAGGGGGTAGAAAGAAGATATCCTTGAGAAGAACGCAAGAGTCTGGATGGTGCATAATGAGAAATTAGGGCTGAGATGCAAGAAGGGGCAGAAGAGTGTAAAGCTTTAAAAGTGAGAAGAATGGAGTGTGAGATGCGGGATTTGATCGGAAGCCAAGAGAGGGATTTCATGAGGGGAGATGCTGAGACAGATCTAGGAAAGAGTAGAGTGATTCTGGCAGCAGCGTTTAGGATAGATTGTAGAGGAGACAGGTGAGAGGCAGGAAGGCCGGACAGCAGGAGGTTACAGTAATTAAGACGTGAGAGAATGAGGGCCTGATTCAGAGTTTTAGCAGTCGAGCAACAGAAGAAAGGGCGTATCTTTGTTATATTGCAGAGGAAAAAGCGACAGGTTTTAGAAATGTTTTGAATGTGAGGGGTGAATGTGAGAGAGGAGTCGAGTGTGACCCCTAGGCAGCGTGCTTGGGCTACTGGGTGAATGATCGTAGCTCCAACAGTAATGTGGAAGGAGGTAGTAGGGCCAGGTTTGGGAGGAAGTATGAGGAGCTCTGTTTTAGCCATGTTGAGTTTAAGGCGGCGGAGGGCCATCCAGGATGATATAGCAGAGAGACATTCAGAAACTTTGGTTTGTACAGCAGGTGTAAGGTCGGGTGTTGAAAAGTATAGTTGTGTGTCGTCAGCATAGAGGTGATATTTAAACCCAAAAGATGTTATTAGGTCACCTAGAGAGAGTGTGTACAGAGACAAGAGAAGAGGTCCCAGGACAGAGCCCTGGGGTACCCCCACAGAGAGATCAATAATAATAATATTAATAACAATGCACTATGTAATATACAAATCTTTTTAGATATATTTAAATAACATGATGAAGAACTCAGAGAATCTATCTCCAGTTTACTGAATTCAAAGTTGTTTCCTAAAATAGAAAGACCGCAAAAACAGAAGATATTTCAGTGTTCTGGATTTTGTCTTCATTAGGAGGAAAAAATGCCAGAGATGAAAACGAGCATTTCATTGTTTGTGGTTTTAGGGATAAGCACATAAGCAGCACAGAATGTCTCATGGGAGCTAATGTCATAAACCGTGCTAATGTTTTCTAGACATGTAGACCATGTGCACTTCTGCTGTGAGAATAATCAAGCTTTATGTCCAGATCCATAAAAGTGTGCTAAGCTTTAGCATGCTTTTACTCCCATTCATACGAATGGGGTCTGAGGCGGTGTTTAAGATTAGCAACCATTTGTGGATCTTAGCCTTAATGTCCTTTAAATAAACTACGTTCGGGTTTTAATAAATGTGCCGTTTCTCTAAGGGTGTTGCCTGGCAGCTATGAACGTGTAGTAAATTGGACTCTGTTGAGAGTCAAAGGAATTATCTGTGAAAACCTTGGCATTTTGCTCAGGTACATTTGGATATGACCTTAACGTGCATCTTATAACTTATTACCAGCTTCATATTGCAGAATCAGAAATCAAGCTTATACTGAGCAGTCCAATAGTTTAAAGTAGCTGTCTAGCAGTGTTTGCTAGCTCTAATCAAGTGTTTTTCAAAAGGAGTTCCAAGTTACAGGGTTCCCTGCAATTTTCAGGCCATTTGAAAATTGTACCAAATGCAGAAGAATTTACAAAGCATCTGATCTGAGACGCGCTATTAGAGAGCGTTGGGGTTCCTTACAATGCATCTGATCCCAGACACGCTATTAGAGAGGTTTGAGGCTCATTACAATGCATCTGATATTGGATGCGCCATTAGAGTGGGTTGGGGTTCCTTATAATGCAGCTGATCAGAGACGCGCTATTAGATAGGGTTGGGGTTCCTTACAATGCATCTAATCTGAGACGCACTACTAGAGCGGGTTGGGGTTCCTTACAATGCATCTGATCTCAGACGTGCTATTAGAGAGGTTTGGGATTCCGCAGAATTGGACAATATAATTACGGGGTTCCTAAATCCATTTTTTTTAATACCACTGATCTATATAGTATTTATAGTATAGCTACTTCCTTTAAGCCGAAGTCCCGTATAGTCGGGCAATTGAATTTCGTAGGGGCCTCTGAATGGGGGTTTGTCAATTGTGTTTTTTTCCCCCCTTATCCCACCATGTCCTTGAGCCAATAAAGATAAGAGGAGGTGGGGAGGGGGGACTCCAGGTGTACAAGCACTCGTGATCACACATTGACATCACACAAAAGGGAGCAGCCAGAGGAAAGCAAATTCCTCCCAAGTCTCACTTTAAATAATAAATGACAATATTTACAGGTGACAGATTTGGGTAAAATGTATCAATCACCAAAATGAGACGCCTTAAACATGTCATTGGAATTAGTTCACTTTGGACCTAGGAAAGTTTTCCCTTTTAACTCGGCCTTGGTGCTTAATAGATTAGGCTGGAGTCTAAGGCGTGCTCTGGTAAATTGAACAACAATGATAGAGAACATTTATGAGAACATTTACATGTCTCAGACAAGCCCCAATCTTCCCTACCCCATAATCACACAGCATAAAGTGCTTCCACTGCAGCCAGGGATTCTGGGTAATGGCATGCAAATGAGCACTCACAGTTTTAAATTTACCAAACAATATGCCCCTTGAGATTATTTCTTCTTTAACCTATCAAACATATTTCTTATCAAAAGAAAGCAGATTTTACCTAAAAGAGAAACCTAATTTGATCCCGATAAGAGTGGGTGAGTATTAGTGCAAATAGCGCTTGTGACAACACATGTGTGAATAGCAACAATGATATCGGTGCAATAATAAAATAGTAGCAACTATTATCATAAGTCCAATATAATTGAAATCCAGCTTCTGCCTAAAAAGTCAGGCTAGTTCTCTTGCAACAAGAATGAGAATCTAGTGTGAGAACAGATCTCCAATTTTTATAACAAAAAAGAAAAATACTGAATTCAAGTTTATGGTGTGTGCCCCATTTTATGCTCAGATTGCATTAGCGATCTTTTTATTAATTCTTATGGCATATTAAACAGTCTTTTTTTGCGGCATGCTCTGTCTTTTTCTCTCCCTTCCACGTGGATTTAGCCACTTTGCTGCAGTGCTATAAAGGAACCTGCAGAACAGGAGCGGATCCAGAAGAATTGACACCGGAACGGGTCTGGCCCCCAATAAGAAATCTTCATATAAGGTTTATCTATCCAGGCGCCATAGATGTCTGTTCTCACACTAGATCCTGATAAGAATTCAATACTTGTAACTGTTAACTAGCCTTCCTCAATGCTATACAGTACATTAAAAGTGCATCTGTCCAGATATTTTAAGTACATCAAGATCAATACTAATATTATCTTAGGAGGACTCTGCAATTTTTTTTTTTTTAATGAATGGTAGTTCCTACTGTCAAGCAGAAGAAATCCGGCAAAAGTAAATCAATAAATAGGTCAATGACTTTTGTATGTTTTAATGTAACACGGCGCCTCACATTCCTGCATGTCATGTTAACAACACTAACGACAATGTTATGTTTAGACAAGCTAAATATGTCATCCACATTTGCAGTAGGTTCTGATTCCCTTTGATGGCCCAATATCATCACTCTTCCTAAAACCCAAGTGTTTGCTTTATGTATAATTATATTTGCTAAATGCCCACTCACATTTATGAAGATAAAAACAAGCATAGATAGGTTACCGGAACCGGCTAGGGAGACTCTGAAATCAGTAATAGGGATCCCTTTACGAGCAAATTGGCAGCGGACCTCAGGACAGCAGCGGACTCCCAAGTCGAGGTGAGAATACTGGCAACCCATTTTTGGACATATATACAAGGACTGGGATCCATCCAGAATTTGGCTACCTCGCCGCCGGTAAGTCTCGCCTCTGCATTGTCTGATCCCAGCCTGGTCCCTTGCCGGCTGAGTAGATTATTTTACACAAAGGGTAGGTGAACTCAGGCCCGCTCCGCTAGTATCCAAACTTTCATATATCTAGGGAAATAAGGAGGGTTTACATGTAGAATTGGAAACCCTCTGTGAAAATTATATTGTGCTTCTTGGACCCACAACAACAGAACAGAGCAAAATGCTATTTGATGCAGCCTTTTATCTTTAGAAATACAGCATTTCCGACTTCCGGTGACGTCGTCGAGTATGGCTGCTTAGAAGAGGAGCTCTCGAGTACCCTCCTAAGAAAATTATAAGAACAAGCACTCACTGCGGCCGAAACTCCTCCAAACCCACACCAGCCACGGAGGTAATGTCGAACAAACCCAAGCAACCGCAGAACCAAGGGGTTTCCCGCTATTTCCCCCCTGCGAAGCGCCCGCCGGAGCTAACAACTGAGACCCAAGATGGCGCAGAGGAACCCTCGCGGGCTTAGGCGGGAGCTGCACAGAGCCTACCCGACCTCGAATTACCAGCACAGGATCTGGGCAAAGAATACTTTCAATCCCTCTTCCAAAAAATGAGAAAGGGATTCCAGCAAGGTCTATCCACTGCCCTGGAAGGACTAAGATCGGATATATGCGGCCTTACCACACGCACAGAAGAACTGGAGACCAAAATGGAGGAGGTCCTCCTGACCCAGTCAAACGCAGAAGACGAAGTGGTCAGACTAGGCCACGCTGTAAACGAGATCAAAGATGCCCTGGAGGATCAGGAGAACAGAGTGCGCCGACAGAATCTGCGCATGAGAAACATTCCTGAGTCTGTCTCTCCTGTCGCCCTCCAGGGCTACCTCCGCAGAACCTTCCTAACACTGGTCCCCGAACTCTCAGATCACGACCTTCAGATGGATTGGGTGCACCATGCTTTAGGCTTCTTCACCGTCACAATTAGTTTTCGCCAATATGCCTGACTAAAACCTTTCTTTGACGCTTGAGGTGCACAGAAGGTAAAAAACATTATATACATATGCTATTTGCGCAGCTCAGTACTTGTGGCATATTGGGCTGTTTTCAGGTTAAATTCCCCATTAAAGATAATGGGGAATTTCGGCCAAAAAGAGCCCCATTGGAGCTTCGGCAGATATAGAATTAGTATGACGTTATGGGTTACTCAAACATTTAAATGAAATTAAGGTTTTCAGACATTTATACATTTTAAAGCTCAATACAATAGCTGTAATATTTCAGTGGATTATAACTTGGTGACTAAAGCGTTGGGGGGAAAAAATCAGTGTTACCATGGAAATCTCCCTTCTTTTAGGTGTTTGATGCGACTACATCTTGAGAATGACATGCTCTGCTCTTGCCTAGATGGCAAGTTCACTATTCTATCTCGGCGAGCTGTGCACTCAACTATGATCAGGGAGGGGAGCACTGGCACAACTGTGTCGGGCCCGGGAGGCTGAGGGGGGCCTGCCCAACCAAACCCGAAAGTTGGGCCCAACAGAAAGTAGGTTGCGACATCCGGGATAATCCAAGGTGCCCAGCCCCTTCCTCTGCCGGGAGAAACGGCAAGAAGCAGGTGGGACCTATCCCCCCTCCCAATCAGGCTCCCCGTTCTTTCCAACCATGCTGAACAAGCCGTCAGCACCCCTCACTGACATAATGTATACGTAAAAGCTAATATACTTCCTTAATGACACCAAATTCGGGAACATTGGGAACCTTGGTTACGCAAAACGGAAAATGCAGAGTCTGTCACAACATTGTTAACAATATGAATCCTATAGATATTTAGATCTCATTTGACTTGTGAGTCAGCCTAGCCTATGTCTATACTCTGTCATGAGCTTACTGGTCTACTGTCCTTCACAACACTTTACATTGTATAGGCAACTATGTATGTATGTATATCTATATTTATATAGTGCCATCAAGGTACATAGCGCTTCACAGCACAGTAATACGCGTGACATAATAACATAACACAGTGGGAATAAGCGCTTCAAACAGGAAAGTAACAATAGGAAAGGGAGTCCCTGTCCCAAAGAGATTACAATCTAAGTGGCAAGTAGGGAAAGCTTACATAGACAATAGGAGGAGGGCGTTCTGGTAAGTGGGTCTGCCAGGGCCCATGGTCAGTGCATATGAGATGTATAGTAGCTGAGCTGCCCATGTGCTTCATTAAACAGATGTGTTTTAAGAAAGGTCCTAAAGGTGGATAGAGAGAGCGCTAGTCGGATATTGAGGGGAACGGCATACCAGAGGCGTGGGGCAGTGAGTGAGAGAGGTATTAGGCGGGAGAGGGCTTTAGATACAAAACAGGTAGACAAAAGACATCTTTGAGCAGAACGCATGTCGGTCAATGAGTTTGTATTGCATGTGGTTTCTGCCAGTACCCCACAACCCTTTTCTATTTTATGTATCCCGTTGATATATGTCCATATAAAGCATAAATAAAAGTTCCAAAACAAATTATATATATATATATATATATATTTTTTTTCCTAACAAAACCCTTTGCTGACAGACTGCAATAACCCAAGGAAACCGCTATATACAAGAGAGCACCAAAATGTATTTCCAGACTGCCTGGGAATATAACTAAAATACTCTGTAATAAAGAACAGTGCTTTATTATTAGAGGTTACTAACCAAATTCTAAAAGACTAATACATAAAAATAACTGAAATGACAATGAAACAATTTTTCCCTTTAAGAATTTGCTCAGTTTCCTCATTTTGACACTAAACATTTTATGTAATTGACATTCAAGCTGATTGGCTGAAAATCCCAATTTCTCATTTTCTGGGACACAGATCTAGACTTGCAGCAAGTGGTTGTGTACAATTTTTTATTATTTAGCTGCAATGTTTGCAAATACTTTTAGTTTTAGTTACAAGGACGATTTCCCTACTGAATACGCGGAGAAGCAGTATTAATTAGTTTTGGCCGGTTTACAAGAGATTTTGACAGGGATGCTGAGAATGAGCCAGGAAAAGATGGATGTTCAACTTGGCAAAACACAATAGAGATTTTGTCTCATTGTCACATTTAAATTGTTAGCACAATAAAGTGACAGGTTTTTGAAACACACAACCCAAAAAATTATGGTAGATAATAAGCACGGTGACGGAGTACAAAATGTCTTTTGTTGGCCTTGAAGCAGAGGAATATTCAATGTGCTTAGATTTTAGGTGTGGATTTGTTATACTCAATACCTGATATTTTCGCTTTGACACTGACATGGGACTAACTGTAGCCCCCCTCTGGGGACTACTAATTACTACAAGGGGTTAACGGCCTTAATGGGTTAATCAGTGTGTTCACTCTGGTATTTGCCCTCCCCATCAGGTGATGTAGAATTTCTTATGACCAGTGATGTCACCATAGGGAGATAGACGGGTATATATAACTCCACCCAATGTTCTAGAAGCAGGTTCCTCGGAGTTCAGGTAGACGGTCTCTCTGTGAGTCCTGTATATGTGTTTAAGTGTATACTTATATGTATTAAGAATGTCCTGTCACCATTTATTTGTCTCCATTAAGGAACGTGCCCTATATAGTTAGTGCCCATAGTAATGGCCCAAGATTATTCTCATGCAAGAAGAGGAGTAAGCATGTGCTCAGCAGGGAGCTCTGACTAGTAGCTCCAGAGCATAATCGGATCGGCACAACTGGGAGGTCCATAGTAGACTCCTGATCCAATATGACTGGACTAGGTATGCTGATACCAGAGAGAGTAGTGTGTATTTCCATCATGGGCCAACCCGAGATGGGATAGTATTGATGCTATGCAGCAGATTGCCAATCTAACCAATATTAAGAGAAACAAGCATAAGTACATCCCCAGCGTAGGAGTCACAGCTATCAGGGGAAGAAGCACAGAGTAATCATATTGTTTGCCACCAATTAATGTCTGAAGTGAAGTTTGTCTGTTCTATGGCGAACATTATAAATGGACGTGAATGAAGCTCTCATTTGTACTCTAAAAGTTCCTGACATCCATCCTTATTCTATCCGCATATCCACACCTAGCTTGCACGGACGCAGCACCATGAACAGGTATGAGAGACTGAGCACGGCCATATATATATATATATATATATATATATATATATATATATACATATATATATATATATATATATATATATATATAAAAACAATAAAGCAGCGCCTAGTGAGGGTGTAGATATAAAAATACTAGATTATATGTGTTAATGATGAAAAAATACTTAACTAAGTGCCTATCCTTCAAGTGAACAGTGTATACCCTACCTGTCTTTCTAACTATCGACCTGTCTCCCTCCTGCCTTTTGCCTCTAAACTCCTTGAACGTCTTGTATTCTCTCGCTTGCTCCATTTTCTCAACACCTATTCTCTCCTAGACCCTCTACAATCTGGCTTCCGCACTGCTCACTCCACGGAAACAGCCCTCACTAAAATAACTAACGACCTCCATGCTGCCAAAGATAGAGGTCATTACACTCTGCTCATATTACTCGACCTCTCTGCAGCATTTGACACCGTGGACCACCCTCTTCTCCTTCACATTCTCCATACTCTTGGTATTCGGAACAAAGCTCTATCCTGGATCTCATCCTACCTCTCCCATCGTACTTTCAGTGTCTCTTCTGCTAACACCTCCTCCTCCTCTATTGATCTCTCTGTGGGGGTACCCCAGGGCTCTGTCCTGGGACCTCTTCTCTTTTCTCTGTACACACTCTCTCTAGGTGACCTAATAACATCTTTTGGATTTAAATATCACCTCTATGCTGACGACACACAAATATACTTTTCAACACCTGACCTTACACCTGCTATACAGACCAAAGTTTCTGAATGTTTCTCTGCTATATCATCCTGGATGGCCCTCCGTCGCCTTAAACTCAACATGGCTAAAACAGAGCTCCTCATACTTCCTCCCAAACCTGGCCCTACTACCTCCTTCCACATTACTGTTGGAACTACGATCATCCACCCAGTAGCCCAAGCACGCTGCCTAGGGGTCACACTCGACCCCTCTCTCACATTCGCCCCTCACATTCAAAACATTTCTAAAACTTGTCGCTTTTTCCTCCGCAATATAACAAAGATACGCCCTTTCCTCTGTTGCTCGACTGCTAAAACTCTGACTCAGGCCCTCATTCTCTCCCGTCTTGATTACTGTAACCTCCTGCTGTCCGGTCTTCCTGCCTCTCACCTGTCTCCCCTACAATCTATCCTAAATGCTGCTGCCAGAATCACTCTACTCTTTCTTAGATCTGTCTCAGCATCTCCCCTCCTGAAATCCCTCTCCTGGCTTCCAATCAAATCCCGCATCTCACACTCCATTCTTCTCCTCACTTTTAAAGCTTTACACTCTTCTGCCCCTCCTTACATCTCAGCCCTAATTTCTCGCTATGCACCATCCCGACTCTTGCGTTCTGCTCAAGGATGTCTTCTTTCTACCCCCTTTTTATCTAAAGCCCTCTCCCGCCTTAAACCTTTTTCACTGACTGCCCCACACCTCTGGAATGCCCTTCCCCTCAGTACCCGACTAGCACCCTCTCTATCCACCTTTAAGACCCACCTTAAGACACACTTGCTTAAAGAAGCATACGAATAGCACTGTGAACATTCTGAACACATGATACATAAAGCTTGGCCCCCTGCAGACGCACTTACCAGAACTCCCTCTTCCTGCCTCTGTACGTTCTCCCTACCTACCAATTAGATTGTAAGCTCCTCGGGGCAGGGACTCCTCTTCCTTAATGTTATGTTTGTCTAAAGCACTTATTCCCATGATCTGTTATTTATATTATCTGTTATTTATTCGATTACCACATGTATTACTACTGTGAAGCGCTATGTACATTAATGGCGCTATATAAATAAAGACATACAATACAATACAATATATAATGTAAAAAATTGATGAGTGATACAAAACACAATAAATACAATAAATGAATAAATAAATGGAAAGGAAAATGTAATAAAGAGGGTAAAACCAGTCCTCAAAATGGTAGTCCAATGATGGAAATAAAGGTCGGTTTTGGGGGTCTCCGGCTGCTCTCAGAGGGATTAACCACATCCGTATGGAATCTGCAGAAAGGAGAGAGGAGAGAGCGCACGCCCCATAGTATAAAACCATAAATTTATTGAGGGGAAGGGGGGTAAAAAATGCACTCACAAGGGTACAAGTTTTAAAAGCATATTGTGATCATAATCACCACCATCCGGTAACTGCAATTGGTGCTGTAGAAGACCCTCGGTCCCGAAAATGGATGAACCACACTGTTTGCAAGATTTCCTGGGCAGTTGGATAATTAGGAAACAGGTTCCAAAGATCCCAAAGGAAAGCAGCCTTGCTGGCAGGTCTCTGTGGTGTCCGGCGCTCCGTGATGACGTAATGTCCGTGCGTCTACGTGCTGACGCGTTTCGTCACACACGGGTGACTTTTTCAAAACTATTTTGCTGCTCCTATATTGAAAATACTTTTTCTGCAAGTATTAGTTACCAAAAGACTGTTCACCGGTTCTCTTGCTAAAGAGAACTCATTTTGGCAAACTTACACAGGATAAGCAAGAATTGTGCGAGTTTTTGATCAAATAAACTATTTTGCTTGCCTCTATTAGGAGCTGATTTGTGCAAGATAACAGTGTTGAATACCATCTGGCAAAGTCCCGGAGATGGGGACTGAATGTGTAAAGTGTTGATCGCTAAAAGCTAGCTACAAATTTTGCAAAAGGGAAAGAAATTGTCATTCTATGCCAGTGGGACGTTATGTGCACTAAATACTGTATTGCTAAAGCTGTTGTGCAAACAGCGTTTTGCTGAATTATAGTGGGCCCATACGTTCTGCCAAAGTAAATGGGATTGCTGTTTTCCCGCCAGTGAAGCTCAGTTGCACAATGAACGTATTATCAAGTTTATCATTAGATAAATGATAAACTGGACTGTTTATCAAGTTTGTGCATTACACCAGGGGTGCGCAAAGTTCCTGAGCTGCGCCCACCTGGCTGGCAGCCCAAGCGCTCGCGCCTCTCCCCCCCCTCTCCTAGGACTCGGCATCAAATGACATCATGGGTCATGTGACGTCACATGACCCCGCATCATTTGACGCGGGTTGTCATGGCGACGCATTACGCCACGTGACCCTGCGGCATCATTTGGTGACGCGTCTTTGAAGAGCCGGTAGAGTACAGGTAACGGACTTGCCAGGAGGAGTCTTTCTGATTTCAGTCCAAGGCAAATAATCCTTCCAGGATGTGTGTGTCAGTTGCCGGCGCCCTATAGGAGAATTGTTAAGCTCTGCTAGCTGCGGTGATTGTGGCATACCCTATCTATAGGATACGAGACCTATAGATCTCCTGAATGAGCTGAGTGTGCCTTTTGTACTACGTTGGGCAGCGAGAGTTCTAGTGGGATGGCCGTCTAGTCCCGTCTGCCAGGAGCTGAGATGGAACCACCTCCTTTGTACTGCTGGCGAGTTGCACCCGCACAAGAGAGTGGAATAGCGGAACCTACTCCTGATGTTCACACCCGGGAGGATGGGCGAAAAGATCCTAAGATATCCCCCAAATGGGGAACGAGCCACAGAAGTTGCTTCGGCCAAGACCGACCTTTGTTTAATTGCCGTGGAGCTCCTTCCCTGTGCTGGAAATCAGTTTAGCTCCATGTAAATCAATGGGACTAAAACAATCTCCTCCAGCACAGGGAAGCGGGCTTACATCATATTTTGCAGTGTCTAAATGTCTTCAAATGTGCCTTGTGAAATATTTCGCCAATGTCTCTTAAATGTTGCATTTTATGACAATTTTGTGATACGTCGGACTGCTAAAAATGTTGGCAATTTTTGAAAAATGGCAGTACGAAAGGATCATGTGACCTGAATGTGGGGCCATGTGACTTGCAAATTAACTTAATTTAGTTTTTTTTTAAAAATCTTGCAAACTTGTTCATGCAAAAAAGACTTGGGTTATATGCAAAAATGTCTAATATTTTCAACCTGTGTCTAAGGCAGTGGAGCGCAAACTTTTGCTGCTGCGCCCCCCTGTCTTGCCTGCCTCAGGTGCTCACGCCCTCACCCTACCTTGCAGCTGCGTCAAATAATGCTGCGGGTTCATGCGACGTCACGTGACCCGCTGCATCTTTTGATAAGTGTGACGTCATGTCACGAGACACCGCGTTCCCATGGCGATGCGTCACACAGCCGTCTGAATCACGGTAAGTTGAGTGTTGCAGAGGCCTCACGCGCTTCCCCGACATCTGTAACTGCCATGCCCCCCCAGAAAAAACTCCTGTGTCTCCAGTTGGCGCACCTCTGGTCTAAGGCATATATACATTTTACCAGCACCAAACTTCTATAGGGAGGAGCGCGGTAATATGTACAGTCTTCCACAAATATTAGGCCAAGTCTTTTCCTTGCTGCATACTCCATAAGGGCATTTTAATATAGTTTCACTGAAACGTCATTGGGTAGGTTTATTGGCTCATCTGCTTTATATAGCAGTTCCTTGGAGGTGTCTACTACCTGTCCAAAACAGTTCAAAAACAATTCCATGTCGCCTACATGACAGTGTGAGCCTGCTTCTGATCGGCCAGAGGTCTCTCCTGAAGGGGGGATACTGTAAGGCAGTGGGGCGCAAACGGGGGCGGTGGATTTTTCTGGATAGGCATGGGCAGTGGCAGAGGTCTCGCGCTTTTCCCCAAGTATATAAATGCTGGGGAACCGCGCCAGGCCTCTGCAACCTCTACTTAACGAGGTTCAGCCGGCTTATGGACGCGTGACCATGTGTGACAAACGGCTTACTCCGGGGCTCCGCCGTCTGTCCGGGACTGTTAGAACACGGTCTTTTAGGGTAGGTTAAATGATGAGACGTCACGTACTGTTCCTTTAAACAGGCTATGCCTGGTTTATTCAGTCCCAGGCACTGAGACTGCCACAGTTTAAACAGAAAACAAAGCCAAACAAAAAGCTGCTCGTCTGAGCGATAACTTAAACTTAGATGTCCCTGACTCAGAGTTGGAAGTGGCTTGTCCACTTCCACCAACAAAATAAGTACCTTTGCAGTCTTTAGACAAACTAACAGAATGAATGAAGCGATTTGGGAAAGAGGCTTTCTCACCCCTCTGCAGTTCAGCAGCCTTCCAGGCTCTTGGGCGGGGGGGGGCCCAGAGGAAACAGGAAACAGGTCTTATATACCTGAACTCTAATCAGCATGACAGGTGACAGAAAACAGGCAGCAGACAAACTGTGGAATGGAGTGCCTGTACCACGAGGCTGCCCTGTTCAGCTTAGACAGGACAGAAACTGTTCAGTATCCTGGGAGCCCTGTATATGGAGTTTATTACCAACCCCTGGTTTCTGTCACATATCCTCCCCCCCAGCTCAGACCTCGAGGGGTGAGCGACCATGGATATTAGGGAGTGCATCCTTGACAACCCGTCGGCATTGCCATGTTTGTGCCCCGACCTGTGTTCCACAGAAAATTTAAAGGGCTGTAGGCTTAGGAACCACCTGGTCACCCTAGCGTTCTTCTCCCTATTTTGACACATCCAGGTAAGGGGTGCATGATCTATGACCAATCGGAACTTTCTCCCCAACAGATAATACTTGAGTGTCTCTACAGCCCACTTTATTGCGAGACACTCTTTCTCGACTATGGAGTAATTTTTCTCCTGGGGATTTAGTTTCCTACTTAAATAAAGGATGGGGTGCTCCTCCCCTTGAGACTCCTGGGAGAGTACCGCCCCCAGCCCTACCTCAGATGCGTCGGTTTGGACTACGAACTCTTTGGAGAAGTCAGGTGTGACCAACACTGGTTGGGCACAGAGAGCTTCTTTCAGGCTTCTAAAGGCCTGTTCGGCTTCGGGGGACCACTTTACCATTAGCGGTCCTCTTGCTTTTGTGAGGTCGGTTAGTGGGGTTGCCTTAGTTGCAAAATTGGGAATAAACCTCCTATAGTAGCCAATTAACCCCAAAAAGGTCCTTACTTGTTTTTTTGTGACTGGCCTTGGCCAATTTTGTATCGCCTCTACTTTGAGTGTTTGTGGTTTGAGTAACCCTCTACCAATAGAATACCCCAGATACTTGGCCTCCTCCAGACCAATAGTGCATTTAGCGGGGTTAGCAGTTAGTCCAGCAGACCGAACTGCGTCGAGCACAGCTTGGACCTTTGGAAGGTGGGACTGACAATCTTCACTATGGATTACCACATCATCCAGGTAGGCGGCAGCGTACCGAACATGTGGTTTTAAAATTTTATCCATCATTCTTTGGAATGTGGCGGGAGCTCCATGTAAGCCAAAAGGCAGCACCTTATATTGAAAGAGGCCGTCTGGGGTTGAGAAGGCTGTTTTTTCTTTTGCCCTTTCTGTGAGGGGAACCTGCCAGTACCCTTTTGTTAGGTCTAGGGTTGTGAGATATCGGGCTTTGCCCAGTCTCTCTACAAGTTCATCCACCCTGGGCATAGGATAAGTATCAAATTTTGACACCGCGTTTAGTTTCCGGTAGTCATTACAAAACCTTGTTGTACCGTCTGGCTTTGGGACTAAAACTATAGGGCTGTTCCACCCACTTTGGGATTCCTCAATTACGCCTAGTTTTAGCATTTTTTTAACCTCTAAACTTATAGCCTCTCTCTTGGCCTCTGGGATTCGGTACGGTTTAAGGTTAACTCGGACCCCCGGTTCAGAGACTATGTCATGTTTAATTACGTTAGTTTTACCTGGCTGTGTAGAGAAGATTTCTTTGTTCCTTCTCACTAAACTCTGGACCTCTCGTTTCTGATACACGGACATTGTTTCAGCTATGCTAACCTCTGGGTCAGTTTCTTGATTCTCTGACGGACCTGGGATATTTTTATGTCACTTCATTGTACAGGGGGTTAACAAGACCTCTCTATCTTTCCAGGGCTTGAGTAGGTTTATATGGTAAATTTGCTCAGGTTTCCTCCTACCTGGCTGCCTTACCCTATAATTTACTTCTCCCACTCTTTCCAAGACCTCATATGGCCCATGCCATTTAGCAAGGAATTTACTCTCCACGGTGGGAACCAGAACTAGTACCCTATCACCTGGAAAAAAAATTCTGACCCTAGCACCCTTATTATACGTATTCCTTTGTGCTTCTTGAGCTTTCTCCATGTGTTCCCTCACTATGGGTAGGACTGCAGCAATGCGGTCCTGCATTTGGGCAACATGCTCTATTACACTTCTGTAAGGGGTAACCTCGTGTTCCCAAGTTTCTTTGGCTATATCCAGTAAGCCCCTTGGATGTCGGCCATACAATAGTTCAAACGGGGAGAAGCCTGTGGATGACTGGGGAACTTCCCTAATGGCAAATAACAGGTATGGTAACAAACAGTCCCAGTTTTTCCCATCCTTATCGACCGCCCGGCGTAACATGCTCTTTAAGGTTTTATTGAACCTTTCCACTAAACCATCTGTTTGTGGATGATAGACTGAGGTTCTGAGATGCTTGATTTTTAGGAGTTTACATAGCTCTTTTGTTACTTGGGACATAAATGGTGTTCCCTGGTCAGATAAGATCTCTTTAGGAATTCCGACCCGGGAAAACAGAAGTACTAACTCTTTTGCTATGTTTTTAGCAGAGGTGCTACGTAGGGGAACTGCCTCCGGATATCGGGTAGCATAATCTAATATTACCAATATATGCTGATGTCCCCTAGCAGACTTTATTAGGGGTCCTACTAGATCCATAGCAATCCGGTCAAATGGTACCTCTATTATGGGAAGGGGTACCAATGGGCTGCGGTATGCTTTGAACGGGGCGGTGATCTGACATTCTGGGCATGAGGAACAATAGTTTGTAATTTCTGCCAGAACCCCAGGCCAATAAAAGCTTCGGAGAACCTTTTCTTTTGTCTTTTCCACCCCTAGGTGTCCCCCCAATGGATGACTATGTGCGAGGTGTAATACTACGTTACGGAATGTCCGTGGTACCAACAATTGTTTAGTTGTAACTGATTTTCTTTTATCAACCCGATATACTAGGTCGTTCTCTACCTCGAAGTAGGGGTAAGCAAGTGACCTATCTGGTTGGCCATGAGTACTATTCTGGTCCCGTATATTTCCCCTTGCTACCGCTAATGTGGGGTCCTCCCACTGGGCCTTCTTAAAACTCCCAGGACTGACCTCTAGGTCAGCGAGGGTCTTATCCTGTACTGGGGTGGTAAGTGCCTGATCAACATCTTGATTTGGGGTATTCCCTACCAAAGTAGTGATGGGGAAGGGAATTTCACAGCACTCCTCCTTTTCCCCTTTCTTATTTGGGCCCTCGTCAACCTCCATTTCTGAAAAAGGGAAAGGATTTGTTTCTTCTAACACTTCGTTATGGTCTGCTATTGAACTCTGGGCGCTATTCTGAGCTGGGGACCACATTTTTAGAAAATGGGGAAAGTCGGTCCCTATTAACACATCATGTGCCAGTTTGGGTACAACACCCACCTTGAAATCTAAAGAACCAAATTCTGTTTCAAAAAAAACATCAACAATGGAATATTCATGATTATCCCCATGTATACAACAAATTGCCACTCTTTGTGAACTGTTTACCTGTTTCTTCTTAATGGGCAATAGGTATTCGGACACTAGTGTGACCATACTCCCAGAGTCAAGAAGTGCCCGAACCCTCTTACCATTAACCTTTACAAATGCCCACAGATGGTTATTCAAGGGGTCCTCTGGGCTAGGGCCCATACATTGGGACAACAGCGAATAAGGTTCCACGCTGTTGCATTGCATGGGCTCATCATTTAGTGGGCAGATTTTTGCTGTGTGGCCCCTCTCATGACAATTTACACATTTAGGTACATAGTCTGTGTCCCACTTAGAGCCTTTTCCCGGCTCCCCATGTTGGCTATTGCCCTTAGTGTGCGAACCACTGTTGCTGGTGCTGCGTGAATGTGGTCGCCGCTCTTCAGCTCCCCTTAACCCCGGTACCCTTTTACCGTCTCTGGAAGAGTCCTGGAACCTCGGGTAGTGGGGTTGCTCCACGACTGTGGGTTGCGGGTGCTCTCCTGCTGCATTGTACCTTTCTACGAGGGCCACAAGCTCATCCGCATTGTGGGGGTCACTCCGACTGACCCAATGGCGTAAGGCAGAGGGAAGTTTCCTCAAGAACTGGTCCATGACCAACCGTTCCACGATGTGGCTTGCTGAGTTGATCTCGGGTTGTAGCCACTTCCGGGCGAGGTGGATGAGGTCATACATCTGGCTTCGGGTGGCTTTATCCATCGTGAAGGACCATGCGTGAAACCTTTGGGCGCGAACAGCCGTGGTTACGCCGAGGCGGGTGAGGATCTCGAACTTCAATTTTGCATAGACGTTAGCTTCGGCTGGCTCTAGATCAAAGTAAGCCTTCTGGGGTTCGCCGCTTAGGAAGGGTGCGATTAGACCAGCCCACTCAGCTTCTGGCCATCCCTCTCTCTGTGCCGTGCGTTCAAACGTGAGAAGATAGGCTTCCACATCATCCGAGGGTCCCATCTTCTGAAGGTAGTGGCTTGCCCTGGTCATTTTCGGAACTGGGGCTGCCGCTGCCAGTGGAAGGTTACTGATAGTCTCCCTCAGGATCTCGAGTTCCTGCTGTAAGCCCTGAGCGAACCGCTGTTGCTCCTCTTTCAGCAAGCGGTTTGTCTCTTGCTGGTTTGCATTCGCCTGTTGCAGGGCTTCATTCGCGTCTCTCTGGACAGCGACATTGCGTACCAGCGCACTCACCACGTCTTCCATCTTGTTTGGAGAGAGAGAAAAAAAACCTTTTTTTTTTTTTTCTTTAAAGTTCTTTAACCCCCAGACCTTTTAGTGTTCTGCCCGCATTCTCCACCATATGTGACAAACGGCTTACTCCGGGGCTCCGCCGTCTGTCCGGGACTGTTAGAACACGGTCTTTTAGGGTAGGTTAAATGATGAGACGTCACGTACTGTTCCTTTAAACAGGCTATGCCTGGTTTATTCAGTCCCAGGCACTGAGACTGCCACAGTTTAAACAGAAAACAAAGCCAAACAAAAAGCTGCTCGTCTGAGCGATAACTTAAACTTAGATGTCCCTGACTCAGAGTTGGAAGTGGCTTGTCCACTTCCACCAACAAAATAAGTACCTTTGCAGTCTTTAGACAAACTAACAGAATGAATGAAGCGATTTGGGAAAGAGGCTTTCTCACCCCTCTGCAGTTCAGCAGCCTTCCAGGCTCTTGGGCGGGGGGGGGGGGGCCCAGAGGAAACAGGAAACAGGTCTTATATACCTGAACTCTAATCAGCATGACAGGTGACAGAAAACAGGCAGCAGACAAACTGTGGAATGGAGTGCCTGTACCACGAGGCTGCCCTGTTCAGCTTAGACAGGACAGAAACTGTTCAGTATCCTGGGAGCCCTGTATATGGAGTTTATTACCAACCCCTGGTTTCTGTCACACATGGCATTATTTGACGGCGCAGGGTCATGTATTATTCAATGTATTACTTCCTGGTAAAATATTTTATAAATAAATAAAATAAAAATGTGACGGTTGCCACTGTAACGTGGAGTCAAATGACGCTGTGGGTCACGTGACATCACACGACCCCGCCACGTGAGGTAAGGAGGAGGAGGGGGGTCGGTGACCAGCAGAGCAGGCAGGGGGGACGCAGCATAAAAAGTTTGTGCGCCCCTGCTGCAAGGGTTCTGGTCCTGGATTTGGCTGGAACTCACCCTTACATGGCTATAGATGTTCCAGGCAAATCTCTCCCTGCACTGAGCAATTGGGATCAGCTGTTTCTGAACTCACACTGCAGTCTGCTTGATGCTGCTTCTGTGCAGCTCTACCCCTATTGGCTGTCCATGCTATTTAGGGTTAGCCCTTCCACCAGGAAGGGGCTGAGCATAATTCTTGAAGACTTTCTTGTGTAACCTGTGCTTGTCACAAGCACCTCTGCTTGGCCTGCCTTTGGCCTTCTTGTGCTGAAACCCCTGTGCTGAAGCTTCATGTTGCCTCCTCCATCCAGAGGCTGTTCCTGTGCTGAAGCTTCCTGTTTCCTGAAGCCTCCTCCTTCCAGAGGCCATTCCTGTGCTGAAGACCCTGTGCTGAAGCTTCCTTTTTCCTGAAGCCTCCTCCTTCCAGAGGCTATTCCTGTGCTGAAGACCCTGTGCTGAAGCTTCCTTTTTCCTGAAGCCTCCTCCTTCCAGAGGCCATTCCTGTGCTGAAGACCCTGTGCTGAAGCTTCCTATTCCTGAAGCCTCCTCCTTTCCTTCCTTTCAGAGGCCGTTCCTGTGCTGAAGCTTCCAGTCGCTGAAGCTTTCCCTGGTATCGTCCCCAGTCTGTGTACCATCGTTTTTGTGCTGAAGCTGTAGCGCTGGATCTCCTGCGCTACAGCTTCACTGTCACGGTGGCTGTTCGTGCTTTGGATTTTCCACCTTCAAATGGCTTCATTGGGCAGTAGCCACCACGCTAAAGCCTTCCCTGATGCTGACCCCAGCCTGTGACACCGACTATCGCTCCTGTGCCGCTTGCCTTGACCCCAGCCTGGACTTCGTTTACTCTGATCTCTCCAACCCTGACCCGGCTACCCACGATGACAGAATTCGATATCTGGACCCGGCTTCGCGACTTCAGGTCTGGGTTTCTCTATCCCCACCTGAGCCCTGCGATCTGGTCCTGGTTTGTGGTGAGCACTTCCGTTACACACTACTCACAAAAGCATATGCTTTATTTAACCCCTTCAGGGCTTTTTCACATTTTTCACTACTCCATGGGAAAATAATTACGTATATTCAGTGTAGGTACCTGCGAATTTGGTTATACCTTGACGTTGGCTGCAAGCTTATAATGCTTTGGCCAAAAGTTTAACTACATAATCCTTATTCATGAGATCACTATTTTATTTTAGCCTAATTGGTAGGAGCGCAGGAATCATTCTTTTTGTTTTTCTATATGTAAGGCCTATCTTTTTACCAGCAGCAAACATCTATAGGGAGGAGCGCGGTAATATGTACAGTCTAAGGCATATATGCAATATGAGCATGAGCTCCTAATGCTTTGCCGCTAACATTGTGTCAGCTTCTATTTAGATGAATGCAAATGAGTGTATCATTAACAGTGCATTGACAAGCTCTTACTATTGCTGGTATTCATTAACCTCTGATAGGGTTTAATGCACCCGATTCTGTGTTACCTGCGGGTTTAAGGCAATGATACTGTAACTTGCACTGGATGCTAGTGAATCTCCCTCCATATTCAGTTGGGAAGTTAGAGAAGCAGAACTGGATTTGAATCTCATATTAACATGCTTGGCTGATAATACTAGAATGTCTGTACCGATGTGTATGTATATTTTGTATTCTATAGCAGGGGTGCGCAAGCTTTTCAATCTGTGCCCCCCCTGCCTGCTCTCCCTTCCTGCGCCCCCTCCTTACCTTGTCTTAGGCGTCAAATGACGCAGTGGCGTCACATTGCCATGGCAACGTGATCTCACGTGACCCTGCAGCGTCATTTGCTGCTGCGTTACCATGGCGCCGTGTCGCTGAGGACAAGGTAAGGGAAGTTGCAGAGGCCTCACGCGACCCCCCGGCATTAAATTTAAATGTCTTGAGGAAGATCGCGGGGCCTCTGCAACCGCCGCGAACCCTCCTGGAAAATCTTGCGCCCCCAAATTGGCACACCCCTTTTCTATAGCACCAATCAGGGACGCAGTACTTTACAATTTTTACAACATTACAATACAACTACAATACAGAGAATATAACAATACAGATGGGAAAAGTGCATCAACACATACATGTAACATTGAGAGAAAGGAGTCCCTGACCCGGAGAGCTTACAATCTAAATAAAAGGGCAGAAGATTCAGAAACAAATCATCTATAATGTTGATATTTAGATACATGTCAACACATTTTATACATACCACAAAGGATGCGATTTATAGTTTGACTTCATGCGTTTAAACCTGTAAATCGGCAGTCGAATCTGTGTTTCCCTGGAGGAAACCAGTTTCTTTAAGGCATTAAAGTCTTTAGATAAAACTGTAAGTAATTAATACGCTTTTGAGGCTGGACAGGTCGCTTGTTTAAACGCCTTTCTTCAAATAAATTAACCTTTACAGATTGCAATTGTTTGTCAGATTGAATGTAAATTAGTCATGTAGTGATATGAGTTATATATGACTCAACTTGTCCCCCATACCATACAGTACATACGTATTGACGTATTGGGGAGTTATAACGTTGCAGTTACATGTAGCTCGTTTTACATCAATTATGTTAATAATTAAGTGATTGTCTTTGTAATAATGTAAAACTAATTGCACATTACTGTGGGTTTGGCTACGGATACAGTAAGGACAGTGGAGGGGTATACTCAGAAGCAACACAAACATGCGATGTAAACGGCAAATGTAGGAAGAATCAGGTGTGAGATGCAGTTGTGCTCTGCAGACGGGATTCTTATGGCTGTGAGCCAGGATTGCTCAATCAGCACAGATGTTTGCCTGCAGAATACAAATGAGGCTTCCCTAATCTGAGCTACAGCATGCACAGCATTGCTTATTCTGTTCTGGTGTTTATTCCTAATAGAAAAATAAGAACTCAGCTGCGGCTGGTTATCACTTCCCAATTATCTCTGGTGTTCGCAATGGGAGAACGTGGAAGGTCAATGTGCATCTGTAAAGTATCACAATGTATTTTCATTAATGAAACCGATAAATCCTGACAAGCAGAAGGCTATTGCCTCTTTAAAAACCAGCTGCTTCGACGGAGCCCTTTATTCTTATTTAGCTTTTTTTGCTTCCGTAAAGAATGTGTCGCCATTGTTTCCATCCAGTCCTCTCGCTCACGTTGGTTGTCCCTACAGACTTTAATAGGATCACCATTTTAAAAGCCTGGGCCGCCCTCTTACATGCATCATTTTATCCCGTTACATGTCAATGTGATCATTTTTACACACATCAAATGCTCTGCAGACTTCAAAAGTAGCACCCTTTCATCATTGTTGCTGGTCCTCTTAAAAGCCACATTTCTTGCCGATTGCCACGTTTACTTACTTCTTGTAATGCTGTTTTTGTTTTTCAAATGATGCCTTGTTCAGGAGATATAAGCGTTTGAAATATTAAGTGTCTGGGAGGTTAAAATGAAGCTCTCCCCAGACTCGAGTGCAGTCTAAGTGTTGCTATGGTAACCTCAAATGCTGGAGATTAAGAGAAAATACTTGAGTTTTACTGCTGCAAAAACATTATGCAAAATCCACATTTTATTAGATTGTAAGTACAGCTGAACCCCGTTATAACGCGGTCCTCAGGGTCCACATCCCTTATCCCACCATCAACCACAGAACTCCATTTTAAAACATTTTAAAAATATATGAAGTAGTTATTTAGGCTTTCCATTCAAGCTTCACATTCAGGCTTTTAGCCAAGTCTTTTATTTTATTTTATTCAAACATTTTTATTCAAGCATTTTTTTATTATTCATTTTAGAAGACCACACTAAATTATTGGATAATGTTTTGTCTGGTTAAACACTAATCACGTGTCCCTTATCTTCTCTTTTCATTTTGTGAGCAAAAAAACCCGTGCGCTGACCAATCCACCGATTTTACGACCGCATGTATAACTGGGTTCCAGATAAAAAAAAATGGCCACCGTGATCAGGGATTCCGCGTCCGCCGGAGGGGGAGAGCTGGGATAACTCTCCCTGATGCCGGCGTCGCAGCAGGAACCCCACGCAGCACTTAACCCGGCATCTGCAGCAGCAGCTGATCTGTGTCCTGTGCAGAGAAGCAGTGAGTCTGCGAGAGGGTGGGGGGAGCGTGGGGAGGATCTCACGGAGTCTGGGCCGGGATGTCAGCTGTTTGTGTGTGTCCCCAGCCAGGAACCAGCTCCCTTCTCTCCTCTCCCCCCTCCCCCCCCACGGCAGAGGTACAGGGAGGGAGGGGGGAAAGGTGTGTGTGTGTATGGGGGGATGGGATGGGCAGTGGGGGATGGGATGTGCAGGTGGGGTGATGTTAATAGGACCCCCTTCATCACCTGCCGCACCCCCCGGTCAATGGCTGATGCCGCCCGTACGGGCTAGGGCAGCTCTATGACCAAGGAGGCGCGAGCCTCCCTCCCCCCCCCTCTCCCATTATCCCATCTACATAAAACATACAAATAAACGAGAGGACACAGCTTGGAGGTAAAACGGTCGCGCCAGTATTTACGCCTAGCCTGCATGGACCCAGCACCCTGACAAGGTACGAGACAATGAGCGAAGCCATGTACATAGTCAACTGATGTAAACTCCTTAAGAGCCAGGCAAGGAGGGTTACACTTACTTTAAGGGATCTATTATTCCCTTCCCAACAATCTTTTTTATTTTTTAATCTGATTCTCTGTTCAGGGTAGATAAGTGTTTGAAATGTTAAGTGTCCGGGAGGTTAAAATGGAGTGCTTCCCAGAGCAGTCTAAACCAGCGGTGCGCAAACTGGGGTGCGCGTCCCCCGGTGGGGTGTGCAAAATTATTCAGGGGGGCGCAGGTGGTTGCAGAGGCTCTGCGCTATTCCCCCAAAGCATTTTAATTGATGCCGGGGGATAGCGTGAGGCCTCTGCTACTAACTTACCTTCTCTTCGGCAACGCGGCATATGATGCCGCAGGGTCATGTGACGTCACGTTGGCATGGCAACGTGACGCCGGGAGCCGTTGGGGTAAGGGAGGAAGGGTAGCAGTTGGGGGGGGGGGCATGAGCAGGAAAAATTGTGCAGCGCATGTCTAAATGTTACATTGGTAACCTCAGTTGCTAGAGATTAAAATAATAATTATTGTTAAAAGAAATAAGATCAGAGCATACTCTGGGTGCAAGATACTAACATGATATGAGTTATGCATCTGTAGGGCATTAAGTCTAAGTGCAGAGTAATCATAAAACACATTTCTTTGTGCTGCCAGCAATAAATGCACAACACCGGTTGGGAACCACGTCGCTTCTGGGATGTTTTACAATTTTAGAAGGGTAACATTATGCGTGGAAGTCTGACACTGGATAGCAGTGTCATGTAATATATAATACCATGGTTGTGATCCCTACCTAGGGAAGAATGCAGTAGATATACCAGAGATAGAGCCCCATGATCAAATTACAAATCTCACCTTCCAAATTCAGTGTTGGTCATTTTCGGTTCAGCTTTATGTAAAGCAGTATAAAGCAAAAGCGAAAAACAGCAAGCTTATGTAGGCCCCCTGGTAGGACTGCTACGGTGGAAGGATTTAGGGCCCGAGAGGGTTAACTGTGTGGGCTCACAGTTGCTTCGCTCCCCATCATGTGACACATGATGACTATGCAGAAAGGATAGCCCCTCCCATGGTAGGTTTTGTGACCAGTGATGTCACCATAGTGAGATGGGAGGGTATACATAGCACCCCCAGTGTTCTAGAAGGACGTTCCTCGGGATTAGCAGATGGAGACGGCCTCACTGTAAGTTATTTATATAGGTTTCAGTGTATAGTTATGTGTAGTAAGGATGACATGTCACCTTTATTGTTTTCAGTTAAGGAACGTGCCCTTTATAGATAGAGCTCATGGTAATGAACAGATTGCTCTCTGACTAGAAGAGTTGCAGGCGAGTGTTCAGCAGGGAGTTCTCAGAGTAGAAACTTCAGTCCCTAGTGAAGCCCCGGTCCAATAGTCGGTGCACAGATGTACTGATCCCAGAAGATAGAGGGTACTCCGACCGCCAGGTCCTCAGTAAACTCCCGATCAGATAAGTGTAGCGGAAGAATGTTGTCCTCAGTAAAGGGATACTGATCTCCGAAAATACAGTGTGTCCCCCAACCAGGGTGCACCAGATACAGGGCATTGAGGAAGCTATACAGGAGATTGACAATCTAACACAGGGGTGGGGAACGTCAGGCCCGAGGGCCATATAAGGCCCTCTAAATCATTTGGTCTGCTAAGGCAACTGCTATAACCGGGGTCGCGCTAATTTAAAAAAAAAATGGCCGCCGCGCGCCCGATAGGGATGAGGTGGTGTGAGGCGCCGGCAGCCCTACACAATCCCCAGCAGCCACCGTACTTCCCACACACTCCCCCCGCAGCAGTCCCCGCAACATTCCCTGCACTTCCCCCATGCTTCTCCTGCAGTTCCCCCCGCACTTACCCCAGCATCTGCCCTACATGATACCTCCAGCAGCAGCAGCAACTATCAGAGGTAGGGGGGCGGGGTTCTGTGTGCCTACATGCCTGCTGTGTGCCTGCCTGTCTGTGTCTGTATGGCCCGCGAACGATGTTATAAATATCCAAATGGCCCTTGGCAGAAAAAAGGTTACCCACCCTTGATCTAACATTACTAAAGGACACAAGCGTATGAGTGAGAGCTACCTAGAGGATAAAATCCTGCAGAAGCCTAAGTACCTCCCTAGTGTAAGAGTGAGAGCTACCAAGGGAAGAAACACAGAGTGACTATATTGTTTGACACCAGTTAATATCTATGAGAAGTATGTCCTATGCATGTACCGATGGGGTGCACAAACTTCCTCGGCTGCGCCCCCTCGCCTGCTCTGCTCCTGGGTCACGCTCCCTCCCCTTAACTTGAATGGAGCTCTCTGCCCAGCCAATCCCCTGCCAGTATATATAGAAAAGGACTTTGATAGGGGAAGGGTTGCCTGGGAACAGTAGAGGGGAGGTCATACTGTAAATCCCTGTGCTGGGAGGAGGAGAGAGAAACAGAAAGCAGAGTGGTTGTTACATAAACAGCACAGAGGGTTAGTGCAGCGGTGCGCAAACTGGGGGGCGCGAGATTGTCTGCGGGGGGGCGCGGGGTTTACAGAGGACCCGCACGCTTCCTGAAGGCACTTAAATTACGTGCCGGGGAAGCAGCGAAGGCCCCTGTAAACTGTCCTTGGCTCCTGCGGCTTCTGGAGATGCATCGCTATGGCAATGGGGTGTCTAATGATGCCGCGTGGTCATGTGACGTCATGACGCCAGAGCCGAGGTCAGAGGGGAGGGAGGGGGTGCAGAGTGAGGGGAACAGCCGGCAGGGGTGCGCAGGGAAAAAAAGATTGTGCTCCCCTGGGTTAGTTGACAGGAGCTGTGTGAAAAAAAAGCACAGAGAGGTAGAGCTGTTGCACACAGAGGAGTAAGGAATCAGCTCAGAACAGAAGAAATAGATTGCAGTCCTTGAAAGGCTCCCGTCTGTGTTTTGCGGTGCGTTTCGTGACTGGCCCTGTATTGAAATTGATTGAATATTTAGGGGAGGAGTATGTACTAATATATCTATGCAAAGCTGCAGTTTCCCACCAAGCTGCTCAGTATTGCTACATACTGTTTAGAGAACCCAGGAGCTGATTTGAGGCATTGAAAGACATTTACTGAAATGTTCTTTCTTGTGACAGGTTGCGATTGACAACCAGCAGCTATAGCTATACAAGTTCTTCGGTGCCCTACACCACAGAGAGGTTTGGATTCCTTCCCCAGAGGTCATCGTCAGCATGTGCCACAACCAAGTACCATTCTTACCAGTCAGGACAACGTTTGTGAGTACAACTGTTCTTATTAGTAAGGGATATTTAAATGGACCCTGTCCACGTGGTACTAATCAAGCAACACCTATATACTAAAACACCAAGAGCTCCAACGGAATGGACTGTGTTGGGAAAAGGTACCTTGGGAAGAGCTGGGGTGCAACTTATTGTTTGTTCCTTACCCTTTTGTCCAGTAAACTACCTGTTATTGTTCTTAATGTCTGTTTTTCATTATTCCAGTAAGGGAATTGTGAATATATATGTACAGCAAGCATGTCAAACTCGCGGCCCACGGGCCGCATGCGGCCCACAACGAACATATTTGCGGCCCAGCCCAGTGGTCCCCAATCTGTGCGACGCGGCGCCCTTGTGCGCCGTGGTTTGCCTAGAGGGGCGCCGCGATTATCACTCCCCACCATCCCTCCGCTTATCCCTCCCCATTATCCCTCCTTCATGCCGGCCGGGCCGCAGGGGATTGGCTGCAGGCAGAGAGGAAGCCGGGGGCGGGGCTTCCGCTTTGTGCAGAGCACACGGTGAGTGTGTGTGTCTGCCTTCCGGCTCCTCTACCTGCTGGTGGCTGCGCGGTGTCCCATCCCCTTCTGCCCCGGGTGATAGGAGAAGGTAGGGGGGTCGGGGGGATGGAGTTAGTTGTAAATTTGCCTGTCCTGCACGGATCGCATGCCTTTCCTCCCCCCTCCCCCCAGTCACTCACATCCGTCGCTGCCTCTGCTCTCTGCTGCTCTCGTGTCTGTGTGTGTGTGTGTGTGTCTGTCTGTGTGTGTGTATCTGTGTGTGTGTATGTGTATCTCTGTGTGTGTGTGTGTATCTTTGTGTGTGTGTCAGAGAGAGTGTCTGTCTGAGAGAGAGAGTGTCTGTCTGAGAGAGAGAGTGTCTGTCTGAGAGAGAGAGTGTCTGTCTGAGAGAGAGAGTGTCTGTCTGAGAGAGAGAGTGTCTGTCTGAGAGAGAGAGTGTCTGTCTGAGAGAGAGAGTGTCTGTCTGAGAGAGAGAGTGTCTGTCTGAGAGAGAGAGTGTCTGTCTGAGAGAGAGAGTGTCTGTCTGAGAGAGAGAGTGTCTGTCTGATAGAGAGAGTGTCTGTCTGATAGAGAGAGTGTCTGTCTGAGAGAGAGAGTGTCTGTCTGAGAGAGAGAGTGTCTGTCTGAGAGAGAGAGTGTCTGTCTGAGAGAGTGTCTGTCTGAGAGAGAGAGTGTCTGTCTGAGAGAGAGAGAGTGTCTGTCTGAGAGAGAGAGAGTGTCTGTCTGAGAGAGAGAGAGTGTCTGTCTGAGAGAGAGAGAGTGTCTGTCTGAGAGAGAGAGAGTGTCTGTCTGAGAGAGAGTGTGCCTGAGAGAGAGAGTGTGCCTGAGAGAGAGAGTGTGCCTGAGAGAGAGAGTGTGCCTGAGAGAGAGAGTGTGCCTGAGAGAGAGAGTGTGCCTGAGAGAGAGAGTGTGCCTGAGAGAGAGAGAGTGTCTGAGAGAGAGAGAGTGTCTGAGAGAGAGAGAGTGTCTGAGAGAGAGAGAGAGTCTGAGAGAGAGAGTGTCTGAGAGAGAGAGAGAGTGTCTGAGAGAGAGAGAGTCTGAGAGAGAGAGTGTCTGAGAGAGAGAGAGAGAGTCTGAGAGAGAGAGAGAGTCTGAGAGAGAGAGAGAGAGTCTGAGAGAGAGAGAGTCTGAGAGAGAGAGAGAGTCTGAGAGAGAGAGAGTCTGAGAGAGAGAGAGAGTCTGAGAGAGAGAGAGTCTGAGAGAGAGAGAGGCTAAGAGAGAGTCTGAGAGAGAGAGAGTCTGAGAGAGAGTGAGAGTCAGAGATGCCAAGTGTCAGGAAGAAAACATTAATTTTATCGTTGTTCTTTTTTTTTTTATATAGTGTACTTTTCGAAATAAATCTACGTTTCTATGAAAATTGAAGTTTTTGTTTTTTTGCAGCCCACCTAAACTTAAACCTTGTTTATTTGGCCCGTGTTAGCCTTTGAGTTTGACATGCTTGATGTTAAGGTTACAGGATGTTCCATGGAGGTACCAGTGCTGCTCTCATTGCCCATATGCTGTCCAGGTCCAAAACCCCTATCTGCCCTATCTGGTTCCCAACCTCGCTGTCACAGAGCTGGTCCGCTCAGATATATTGATCAGGACACTTATCAACATTCTATGCTGGGGAGAAACCCTCTGGAGGCCTGAAACCAAAAGTATCCTTTTCTCTACCTCCAAAGAGCACGGGTAGCTCAGCTCCTTCGGTTCGCCTAGGGAGCAGCTAGAAAGGACTCCTGTTAGCACCAATCTATAAGATCACCCACATTCTAAAATCCCGCTACAAATGGATGTGAATAAAGCTTTGTTTGTACTACAAAAATTCCTGGCGCCCATCCTTATGCAGATAGAATATCTATGCCCAGCCTGCATGGATCCAGCACCCTGAAAATGTATGAGACACTGTATGTAAATAGTCTATCTGATGTAAATTCGTAAGGAGCCGGACAAGGAGGGTTATATTCAGAATTATCTAGGTGCTGATTTTCAACTGCACCAGCGTTTGTCAGTGATGGGCAACATGATATTGTGACGGGAGCTTTGTGACAGGCTATGAATAGTACACCACCAAATATAACTGGGTTGAACTGGACGAGACTTAGATATGATAAAATATAATTTATTCCTTGAAAAAGGTGAACACACGAGATATACAAATAACAGACAAAATATGGACACTTACTTAAAGGTTAGGACAAGAAAAGCCATCAGGATACAGGATGGGCCATTTCTTCCATAATTCAGTTTCAGATGAAGACATCACAGCAATACATGAAGATCATGAAGACACATGAAGACCTTTGAGTAAGGGGGGACTCTGGTTTAAATACCATTTCAAACCCATCTCTTAACCCTAGATGCCGAGAAAAAATGGCTAGAAAAAATCTCTTTGAAGCAGATTTTGGCTTCCATTGTAAGTGTGAAGTATCACACTTAAAAAACACTCAGTTCCTTTGTTCCTGCCCCCAGTATAAACAATTAGGGCAGTTACCTTTTGATCACTGGCTTATGCTAATTCTTGCAGGATGCCCTTCCTGCCTTATTTAACATAGCAGATGGAGTCTGCATTTTTCAGAGCAGATCCAAAATTCCCATATACACTGTAAATAACTTCATAACTTCAGTTCAGTAGTACTTACTGGCACGTGAGACATATTAATACATTCCGTCACGCATGATGCTCCCAATGAGACTAAATACTACCGTGTAATACTAAAATTAAGAGAGATATTAATATCTGTCTCTTAGTACCGGCTAGACATCAGGTGTCTGTAATCCTTATGTGCGAATCAGTCCCACGAATACACATATGTAGCTTTTAGCACGTTCAGCCGAGGACATTTCATAATATTCTTATATTTAGTAAGGTCACTCATTCTGTAGTCCAGCAAATAGAAGAGAATGCAGCGCACCACGATCCAAAGAGAAGAACAGGTCTGGCCCAAAAATATTCTTTATTGAAGAGTCATAAAAACAAGGGCTGCATCCCTTGTTTTTATGACTCTTCAATAAAGAATATTTTTTGGCCAGACCTGTTCTTCTCTTTGGATCGTGGTGCGCTGCATTCTCTTCTATTTGCTGGACTTCATCTCTCTTCAGCAGCACGCGATGGAGGGGAGACTCTGTTTGCTGAGTGAATACTGTGAGTACTCAGGGCCAACCCAATGAGGTAGGGGAGGCTGTTTCTGGACAACCTACCCCAACCTTCAGGGTATCTAGTGCCCCATTGCTTTATGCCCAGTATATACACTAATCAATGCATTGATATCCAGAGTGTGCTCCCCTCCTTCCTATATATAGTACACTTTGAGCACCTTACTTCACCAACACTCATTCTGTAGCCCCACTCCTAAATCAGGGGCGTTTGGCCAGTCTACCAAATGGAGTGTCTGGTAGGATACTATGGTTTGTAAGTGTGAGTTATAACACTCACAAACCACTCCAGCTTCCTGCAAACATTTGGTCGCATTCCTTAGTAGGCAGGCATCTTTGCGGGTAACTTAAACAAAGGGCTATAATCACTATTCAACTATTAACCCTTGCTCTCCCGGATGGATCCCAGTGTTTTTGTGGTGCAGTCACTGGAACCGAAACAATACATTTTTACAGGGGAATAAACAGTTGGATGGCTGAAGCAAGGCAAAACCACATTACTGGACCCCAGTCCAGTTAACCCCTTGCTTCCCAGGTGAGAGTAGAGGGTGGCCAAATGGGGTGTAACCTCTTTAATCCCGGGCCAAATCCCCTCTCTCTTGACAGATATACCTCAAGGGCCACAGTATTTATCAGCGCAGGAGAGGAGCGGGCAGTACAGTATTTATCAGGAGAGGAGCAGGCATTAGATTATTTATTAGTGCATGGTCATTAAGAAGCTGAGGGAGCGAGGAGAAGCTATAATCAGCAGCAATGTAATGTAGAAGAGCTGGTAGCTGGACAGGCAGTAGTTGGGGGCTGCGGATGAATCCCCTGCGGACCTGAGGCAGCCCACTGGCCTGTTTCCATATGGTTTCAATATTATCAGTACCTGCCAAACGTAATCATCGTTTTAAATGGTTTGTAGACTCTACGCAAATCCTAATTGCATCTAATTTACGTACAGAAAATGTTTTAATGGGAACTTCCCTGTAATTTGTGAATTGAGCAAAACTGTTTCAAAGTTTAAAAAAAAAAGTGTGCAATTACAGAAAATGCTTCAATTCAGTAGGATAGGGTATTTCTCTTTCGTACAAAGTTTACCTAACTGAGAAAGATTCCAAGCTTGGCTTCCGACATCAGATACGTACTGTATACCAGCTGCACTGGTCCGGGAGAAATGTAGAGTAGATGTCGGGTGGACACTTGAGAAGGAAACCTATGAGAACCTAAATTGTTAGACCCCCTGAAAGGGATCACATCCTACAACAAATCTAGTAATATTTTACCATTTTATTGTCCTAGTTCCTTTCACAAGACCTTGATAGTTGTAAAGTTTGTTGTGTATGATAGAGCATCACAGTTATTCTTATGTAATTATCCAGTTTAATAAATAAACCCCTTGCAAACTCGTAGCACAAGAAAGAACTGTCCATAATGTGCATTAAAACTGTATTTAGCCTTAAAATATACTTCACATAGTGGACTGGTCTTTATATCTATATTAAAACTAGACTAA
Source organism: Ascaphus truei (assembly GCF_040206685.1). Lineage (NCBI taxonomy): Eukaryota > Metazoa > Chordata > Amphibia > Anura > Ascaphidae > Ascaphus > Ascaphus truei. The sequence goes on from NC_134499.1 coordinate 25,394,431, forward strand.
AATATAGGCGATTACAAGCAATGTGTATGACCTTAGCAAGAGCAGAGCAGGTGGGGACTAATATTAATATTAGGCAAGGCTTTTAAATTAGCTTTGATAAGGTCCAATGAAAATGGTCGGTTGGTGGTGCGCGTGCGCCTGGACTGAGGCGAGAGCGCACGCCAGTAGTGTGATGCCGGGTGCAGTCAAAGTCATCTCCCGGTCACCATAGCTGTTGGTGATTACACATCACGCTGCGGATTGGAGCCAGTGGGCTCTAAGAAGAACGCCCTGATGACGTCATCTTAAGCTGACCTTTATCTACCCAGGTACTCAGTAACTCAGTTAGCAGCCCGCCAGGGGAGGGAGAGAGACTTGTTGTCAGTGAACCGGATGGTTTGACTAATTTTGCTTATTACATATATACTCTGGTGTACTCAAGACTTTGCTCGTTTGAGCTTTCTAGTTGCATTTTTTGTGATCGAGTGCTGCTCTGGTGGCTGGGGTGTCAGGGTTAAGGGAAGTACCATGTGGTCTTTATAGACCTGAGGGAACGGGCCTGAGGAAGGGGTCTCCCCCCTGAAACGTTGCCCCCCTGATTACCCTCCCTCTTTTTGTGTTGTCCCCACTCTCCTTACCTAGTGTCTATCCCACTGCCTGTCCCTGTGTATTTTCACCCCCACCACCGTGATTGTAGGATTTTGTTCTGTAATTTGCGCTGCATTACTCCAAGTTGTATTATCTTGTGCATACATTAAATTACTTACTTGTTTGGCATATACCTGGTTTTTGGACTCTCTCTGGGTCTGAGTGCTGGAACTTTAGGCCTTGTTCAGGGTGCTGGCTTCGGAGGGAGGGCGTGCTACCGTGCGTGCTGCCGTGAGAAACAAAGTATTCAATTTGAATACTGGTTGTCAGGGTAGCAACCGCCCTGTCTCCGAGGCCAGGAGTTGAAGCTGACTACAGTTTCAATAAACGAAAATTTCGTTTTTTGGAGCTGCAGCAGAGTCACAGGGACCTAGGCAGCCAATGAAATCATTCTTCAGAATGATTTCATGACTGCAACCTCGATACTTACCCTGCTGTGTGTAACCCCGCCCCCTCCCCAACGCTGAAAAGTCTGCTGGGGGAAACACACAGATCGCCCAGCAAACTGCAGCACTGCCTCCCTCCCGCCCTCCCTCTGAGTCCTGCAGCTGGCACCCTGAACGAGGCCTTAGTTATTTTTGACTTTTGGCTAATTGCCAGTTGACTCGAGACTGTGAATTTGGGAGACATGCACACAGCAGCACATGGGACGCGCAGTACTGCGCATACCCGGAAGGAGCAGAGTAAGACAGGGACACCACTCGATCCCAGCACGCGGGATAGACTGTCTCAAGCACGGCATTGCCTCACTTCTATCCATGGACGGGGCAGCATGGACTGTACCACTTAAAGATCGCACTGAATAACAGATTAATTATATGGAAGTTGATACTTGCTATTTGTATTCACTTTTAATATATAAATCTTCAACCTTGTTGCGCTCTGTGCTTTTTGTTTTCTATGACTGATCTACCTGTGGAGTAATCCTCTGTGGATCTGCAGTGGAGAATGGGAATATCTCCACGCACAGAAGCAGCAAAAGGAAGGAGTTGGTTCACACCTGACTGTAGGACGCATGAGCGCAGATCAATAACCCCTTTAAGGTGTTAAATGTTTGAAATATTACATGTCTGGGAGATTAAAATTAAGCTCTCCCCAGAGCAGGGGTGTGCAAACTGGGGGTCATGGGCGGTTTCAGAGGTCCCGCGGTCTTGGCCAACGCATTTAAATGAAATGCCGGGGGACCGCACGAGGCCTCTGCAACCTCTACTTACCGAGATTCAGACGGCTCAGGACGCGTCCCACGGCAATGTTATTTGACGCCGAACTGAGGTATGGGGGGGGGGGGGGGCGAGGGAACGGAGGAGAGCAGACAGGGGGCGCTGCAAGAAAAGTATGCAGAGCCCAGTGCCGTCTATAGATTACCACGATAACCTCAACCTAGAGATGAAAAAAATCACGATTTTCTTAAAACACACAAAAAAAACCCCCACATTTTACGTTTCTTTTTTTTTTTTTTTTAAAGCAGTATATGCTAAGGGGGCAAGATACTAACTATCTGAATGAAACTCATATAGGCTTCTGGGTAGGGTCACCAGGCGTCCAGTATTAAACCTGACTGCCTGACTGTCCTGTACTTGGAAACACTATAGAGTAAAAAAAATTACGAGGTAATACTGGACATGCAATAGTGACCTGACCGGTTTGGGGGGCTGCATGATTTTGCCAAGCAGGGCTGTGGGCTGGGCAGCTTCCTCTATCATGATTGCTTGCATTACCCACCAGCAGCCAATCAGGAGTGTCAGGAGCTGGGGGTTGGGGCCAAGGAGGAAACAGCATGGAGTGGAGTGAGGGGTGTGCGCATGTCTTCCATCACCATTGCATCCAGTATTTTTGGAGATGCTACCTGGCAATCCTAAATCTGGAGGAGATTGCTGGCTTAAACTATGTGTTTGAAGAACCCTCATGTAGATCAATGGCTAGATATTACAACATGCAATAAATATACTCTCTTCTAAATATACTCTCTTCTCTTGGACTAAAGCAGATAATAGAATTATATGGATACTGGGACTATACAATAGACAACCCCGTAGAATGGTTAACTGGCTGTAATAAAACCATGCATCTCTGCTTATTGAAGAACAGGAATCCCAGCTGGAGTGGCAAGTTTTTCCAGTGTTATGGAATTAAATGCCTGGTAAACCGCGACACATTTGTTTAAGAAAAAAAAAATGTGGGTGCATAAAAGGAATTGGAGTTACATTACTTCTTATTACTAAACTGCCAAGGAGTGAATGTGCCAAAAAGGGAGACAGTTGAAACAGAAGCTCAAACCCACAAATGCTTCCGATGTAAAAATGTCCATGGCTAGCCACCGTCCACATCACAATGAAGATCTAAGCATTTAACACAACTTGCTGCCAGGGGGACAATTGTGTTTCTGGCACTGGTTATTTTAGGGCCTGAAACCATACAAACCCAAATACATTTAGGGGGTCCAGTATTGAGCGTTTATTTAATTTTGTGCCTGCGTTTTCATTTTATAAAAAATAAAATCGGAGTTTACTTTGAAAACAAAATGGACATTTGAATTGTGTCTGAATTCTTTACAATGTTCAGTGCTGCATACCCTGCACTATACTGTAATTGTGATATGAAAAACAGTTATTATCGGAGCACTTTTTTTTGTTTCCATACCTCCTCGTGATGCATTTGTCTCCTAGCTGTGGGACGGGCTGTCCTGAGAGGTGGAATGTAGTCGACAAGGAGGTTTCATTCCAGGTGTTTATCGGTTCAAACTGAAAGTGCATGCCTGGTAAGTCAGTGGCGTTTTTTTTCCAGTTAAAGCCTAAAATTGGAACCCCTAAATATATTTTATACGATCATGTCTAGAAAAGACCTGGTTGTTAGAAAGCAAAGTGCTCAGTAGAAAGCACTGCAATGCATATCTTCATTTTGTTTAAAATGTACCCTCTTTCTATTACAAGGTTATTTGTGTGTGTATTTATTTTCAAGTCTGCATAGATGAAGGTTGGGGGAAAGAAAATCCCATTTTAAATATATATATATATATATTAAAAAAAAAAAAACAGACAAATACATTTTACTATTTTATTAGTGAAAAAAAACTACAAGCAGAATTCATAAATAGACATTTCTAATTAAAGCAGAAAAATTATAAAGTGGCTTCTAATGACAGCCATGCACATGCCAGCAACAGGAATATATTAACATCTTTCATTTGCTAGACAAAAAGCAGTATTCAATAAAAATTTCCCCAAAACATTTAAGACCTGTGAATTTCTGACCAGTTCACAAAACCACCATTGACACTAGCGGGAAGATAAAAACTAAAACAGACCGTCAGCTTTAAAGACTTTACAGAGAAGAAACTGTCAAAAAGCAGAATACAAGCTGTCTTACGGGAGGAAATGAAAAAATATATAGCTTGTATATTACATTAACAAAAAGGTTCACAAAGAGAAGGTTATGTTTTGACATCAACAAGCATTCTATAGGAGTCTTCAACAAAAACCTAAGGAAATAATGTAACCATCTTTACACAGTAAATACAGGTTACAAGTCATACACAAGAACAGAACTGCTTGCGCATAAAATAAACACTGCTCAGCTCCATGGTCATACTCTAAATCAGAGGTAACTCCAGTCCTCAAGGTACCAACAGGTCAGGTTTTCAGGATATCCCTGCTCTTCGACTGAGCCAGATTAGATCCACCTGTGCTGAAGCAGGGTTATCCTGGAAACCTGACCTGTTGGTAGTCCTTGAGGTCTGGAGTTGGTTACCCCTGCTCTAAATGTTGGCTCTTAAACAATTTTCGGTTACATACAAGCAAAGGTTATTATATAGTCAGCAATTATTAAATTTTTCAATAATTTAAGATACAATAGCTGTTTAAAAAAAAATAAAAAAAAGTAGACAGAATGGTCTTAGTAAGACAGGTGAAAAGTTTCAGTGGAAACAGTCACAGAAGCTCCTGCCAGATTTTCAAAGACATTAGGTCAGAACTATATATGCAACCAAGTATTTTTTTCTACTGGAAAAGAAAAAGTCCTCGCATTTAATGCTATACTTGCTCTGGTGGCGACTGTTTCAAATTGCACAAAGTCAAGTAAGATGTTTATCTGTGAAACTTGAAAACATAACACTGTGCTCTATCTACCTGCTTTCTGTGCCAGTGAACACAAGAGAGCGCTTACAGTCCCCTCTGCACTCAATGACTAAATAATCGGAGCTCGTGTCTGGACACATTGCCCACTTGAAGAGCAAAATAAAGATCCGCACACTGAAGACGTTTCCGATACCCGAAAACAGGTTGACCGGTAGCATTAGTAGGGGGAAATCATAACTTTACTGTACAGAATCCACAACACAAATTACAAACATGTTTCAGCTATCAATGTGACGATGCTGTACTAATTAATTGTGCTCAACATCAGCAATATACCGAAAGTTACAGATCAGTCTTGCATCGAGGTGATGTTGGTAATTTAGCAAAAAAAGAATACACTCCCCTACACTGTATTTCATATTTTAGACACTACTTTTATTGAAGAATAGAAATAATGGAAACATTTAAGCAGCCAAATTTCCTATACAAAACAAATTGATCGTATTTAAATCCTCACTAAATATTGTTATCATACACATTCGTTCCAAGTGAGCAGGTTATACAAAACAAATTCTAAGTGCAGTGTTTAGGCCAATGTATGTAATCTATAGAAAATGATGCACCAACGAGAAGCCAACCAATTTCCTGTTCCTGAAGAGACTGTTTAAGTCAGAGGTTCCCAACTCCAGTTCTCAAGACCCCTCCACAGGTCAGGTTTTTATGATATCCCATCTTTAGCACAGGTGGTTCAATCAGAGGCTCAGTCAAAGACTGAGGCTCTGATTGAGCCACCTGTGCTGAAGCAGGGATATCCTGAAAACCTTACCTGTTGGTGCCCCTTGAGGACCGTCGCTGAGAGCCACTGGTTTAAGTAATTAATGCCTTTGTATGTTAGTGGCACTATGAATGTGGTTTTTTTTTTTTTTTTTTTTAAACAGTGCTTTATTCTGTGGCGGCAACAGTACCATTTACATTTCAAGTTGCGCTACTGCAAAATGTTGCAAATGCAAATTCAGGTGGTAAGAAAATGGCGACGTCTGCAAAGAATGGGTAAAACTCAAATGGAACCAAGATGTGGCGGCGAAACTGGGAACTGAAGTTGGGTACGAAGGATTCCAATAAGATTAATACATCTACACCCCAGCAAAAATAATCCATTCTACAGCAAAAACAAAGGGGGATTTTTTTTTTTACAATTTAAACAGAAAATGTGAAACTGACATCAATAAAGTACCTGGAATTCCTCAATAAGTGAAAACCATTCATGTTACAGTGAACGGCCATAATGAAAAGGAGGATAACGTGTAAAGGGCACATTGCAATACTGGAGGAAATTACAATTTGATTACTGCAAACACTCCAAATAATTTCAATAATCAATTCAACGCAGACCTTGCGCATAAACCTATTTGTTGGGCACTCTCGAAAGGTTAACATTTTTATAATGGACCTACTACTAATGTGGCAAAAATCTATCACCTGGGAGCAAGCAAGCATGGACTGAGCATGAAACACAGCATATACAGACGGACTCTTCTTCTGCAAGTCCAAAGACTTGAAAGTCAAAACCAATTCCCAAACTGTCCTAGCACTTTTGTTTTGTTTTTTGGACATTGGAAACATAGGCAAATGTCCCCCCCTCTCATGGTGTGCTATAACCATTTTGCAAGCAGTGTTGATGTTAACAACACACAGTATTGGCGAAGGAAACCACGCCGGTCGGGCCAAATTCAGATGTTGGAGCCGTATCGAGGAGGCGGATATAAGCAATGCTCAAAGCCAATCTTGACAATTCACATCCGCCATTATACAAACCAGAACGTTTGGGAAATCAAAGCAGGAAGAGAAAAGGGAGCTGAAAAAGGTGACATCCATTCAGAGGTTTTTCAGTTACGTTGCAATCTGTCTCCGATCTGTGTTCAAGGTTTTCGCTTCACAGTGTATCAAGCACCAGTGTTTTTTTTTTTCTTCTATGTATTGGTTTCAAATAACCATTCATTCATTTATTTATATATATATATTTATTTATATATTTATATATATATATATATATATTGATGTATAAAAATCGATAGTATGCTGTATACAAGAGAAAAGAACGAAAGAAACTTAGAAAAGGGTATGCAGAAAGTCGATGGGAGCTTGTGAATGCAATAAATAAAGTCAAAAATAAAAAAACTAAACGAAAAGTTACAATGTACATGGAAAATTGTGCACAGCAGATTTGTATAAAAACAAAAAAACAAAAAGTAGATTTAGGAGCACATCCAATTATAAATGATTGTTAGGAAAATCATATAAAATAATGGAATACGCAAGTGTCAAGGGTACGAAATTCCTTTGTAGCCAGATGCCCATGTCAAGTAGAAATAATCCTGGCAGAATTCAGTAAGAGGTCTTAGTCCAAGAAAAAGAATGTTTGCATCTGAAAATAGCTCCAGGCTGTACCAACAACACAGGCAGGTGGTGTCTGGGAATTCCTGACCCGGATCCATAGTTTCCACCAATTTGTATGCAATATTTTTTCGCTCTCCTTTTTTCTTCTTCAGAAAGACTCGTCATTTACAACCGACATGTCGCCCTTTGGGGTTGAGGAACGAGAAGAGCCTTTGTCTGTGCACTCGGAGCCGGAGCTGCTCTGGTTCTGCTGTTCTGATCCTGCACTGGAAGTCACTGTGGATGAAGATGTGGAACAGGAACGAGTCTTTTCTTTAAAGTCTGTGATGATTACAGTGACATTGCCTACTGTTACCGCAAGCTGCTGTGCTGTACTCCGGTCTACATTTTTCAGTTTGGGCCTGGAAAATAAAAGAAACTTCAGTCATTGTGCCAAATTATCCCATCAAATTCTAGACTGTCCAGAAAAGTATCTTTGCCCATTTACGAAACGATGCTGTACCCGGAAGACGCCTTCGGGCTTGTTAAAGGGAACGAGCTGCAAAGCGTCTTTTGGCGCTGCAAGATGTCGGACGGAATGACACCATTTAGTAAATATGGCCCTTGTTTCCACAAGTTCTACTAGTTAGAAGCTTGTCTTTTATTGTAGTATCTGTTAATAAGCCTCATACATTTATAACGTGCTGTGCTATGAGTAGCTGAACATTGGAAGTAATGTAGACCAGAGCCCTCAACAGAAAGTTTGGAACAAAATCGATAAACGGTCACCCGAAGGTATAGAGAACTGGTGTATAATGTGTAAAGGGATTTTAGGTAGGGTATCTTGATGTCCCTTAACGACAAAGCAATTACAAATTTTACTAAGGGGTTACACAGTAGAGAAAAATAAATGGCAACAAAATGTTTTTTAAATGCCACTTTTTACTTAAATATCCCAATACCAAACATTGTAGCAAGCACAAGTTGACTGGGCGCCAGGCTAAGATGATTAGAGTTTGCATTTTTAACTAGTACCATTACGTTAAAATGATGCATGTATTTTTGTTCTCCCAAGTGCTCGCCCATTACTTAATAAGGAGGCCAAGACCAACGCCAACACCACCTTTTAGTAGTAACTAGAGAATAATTGAGAAATATGCACTTCTTCCTCCAAACAGAACATTAAAGGTTACCTTGAAGTGTGATTTAAGTTGCTGATTTTTGCTGTAGCTTTTCCAGACTGGATACTATTGGCTTCGCTGGGTGGATCTCTCAGAATGTCCGGCTTTGGTCTAGAAGAAACGAAAACCATCAGTAGTGTAGTATAGGGTTATACAGACATTAACAACTGCAATGAAATGTACCTCTAGCATTGGAGTAAAGAATCCAACACAATTCTGTTTCATTACAATATATTTTCTGGGCGTAAACCTATACACCTTTGGTTTTTACACAATCATCTCTTCAAATACATTGTTTTGTGAAGTTTTGCACACCCCTCTGACAGGGGGAAGGGGTTTACTCAACACAACCGAAAAATAAATAAGGCTTTTCTCAGCATGTAAATAAAAACCTGATAAAATTTCCCCATTCCCTCTTGAATTTCAATTTCACAAAAATGTTGAAATGCAAATTAGCTATGAATGAAACTCTGTGGCAAAGAGAGCTTTAAGGACTAAAGATTAAGTAATTTGGGGAACTGCAGCACTAAATTTCGAATTTATTACACAGGCACCCGGTGAAAGAACAATGCAAGCGATGACAGAACTGAATTCATGCCAACACCGTTTTATCCAATTTAATTAATACAGCTGTGCAAGGACGGGGGTAAGATCTTTTGATCTGCGTGAAATTTAATTACTCCATTTTAACCCCTCCACTGTCACCAGTGATTCAACCAGTTTTAATACTGTTACTTTTTTACCTTCAATATCAGGAAAGCTTTTGGTTTGAGAGACTGTTGCTGGTTGCACTGAAAACTTCAATTCCATCCAGCGGATAAATCCTGCCTCCCCGTGAATATAAGCATAATCCCTCCATGAGGATATACCTATTGTCCCTCCCCCGTAGTTATATCCATCCCGGGGGATATACCCTACAATCCCTCCCAGTGGATAGACCTATAATCCCTCCTGGTGGATAGACCTATAATCCCTCCCGGTGGATAGACCTATAATCCCTCCCGGTGGATATACCTGGTCTTTTTATTAGTGATCTTCTTCACAACACTTGAACTGATGTCTCGCTCTTTCTTTTCCAGCTTCTCTCGGTCGGGTTGCTGTTCTTTTTCTGGTATTGCGGCGTCTGCCCTCTCTTTATCAGGCTTGTCTTTCTCTGGCTTCTCTCTATACAGCTTGTCTTTCTCTGGCTTCTCCCTGTCCAGCTTGTCTTTCTCTGGCTTCTCCCTGTCCAGCTTGTCTTTCTCTGGCTTCTCCCTGTCCAGCTTGTCTTTCTCTGGCTTCTCCCTGTCCAGCTTGTCTTTCTCTGGCTTCTCCCTGTCCAGCTTGTCTTTCTCTGGCTTCTCTCTGTCCAGCTTGTCTTTCTCTGGCTTCTCTCTGTCTACTTTCTCCTTGTCAGTTTTCTCTTTTTCAGGTTTTTCAACCTTCTCTTTCTTTTCCTTTTTAGGAGGGGGTGGAGTGGCATATTGATGTGCAACCTGCTGTGCAACCAACTGAGAATTTATTCTGGGTTTCCTAAACCAAGAGATACAAGAAGCGGTTAGTCTAAATATGTAAAAAAAAAAAAAAGTCTTATACAGTACAGTGAGCATTGGAAAACTGGCAGCCTAATTAGTTAATTAAAAGTGCAGGTATGCAAAAAATAAAATAAAGGGATTGCACTCCTAGTCGCACTGACTCATCACTTCTAACTCTGGTTTCATTACGATAAGCATTTCAAATGATGCCCATATTTAAAAGGGAAATCCTTCCAATTTTTAAAAAGCATCTCATATGGGTAATTGATGCTTTTTTTTTTTTTTAAACCCAAATCTGGCACCTTGTATGTTTAATTTATTATTTAACCCTTTGCGGTCCAATAACTTTTCATTAAGTGCACCATCAGGTCTAATATAATTTTCGGGAAAAACCCCACATATTGCTCAATCCCGTTATAGCACGATCCGTGCACACACCACACTCACAGCCCTACCCCCTACCTCTGGTGTCAGCTGCTGGGGCATCGTGGGGCTGCCTGCAGGGATCGGGGGGGGGGGGAGATTGGTGCTGGGCTCGGGGGGTAGGTGTCTGGCTGGGGGGGGGGGGTCAGTGAGGCTGCTGGGGTGCTGGGGTGCGGGGCTGCTGGGGGGGAAGGGGGGTCAGTGAGGCTGCTGGGGTGCGGGGCTGCTGGGGGGAAGGGGGGGTCAGTAAGGCTGCTGGGGTGCGGGGCTGCTGATGGAGATCGGTGCCAGGCTGGGGGGGAGGGGGGGAGCAATCGGTGTGGGGGGGGGGGGGTCAGTGCGGCTGCTGGGAAAATTGCAAGGGGAATGCTGGAGAAATCCGACCCGACATTGGACAGCAAGTACTAAAATATTTTGGCGGACCACAAAAGGGTTAAAGTGAGACTTGGGTGGGGTTTGATGTCCTCCGATTGCCCCCTTGTGTGTGACGTCACTGTGTGATGAGCAAGTGAGTGTACAGTCCCCGCCCCCTTCCCAACTCGACAAATTCTTTCCGTTCAGAGGCCCCTAAGAAATTCAACTGGGTGACTATTTGGGCTTGCACCTTTAATATGCTGTAAAGGTGGCTTCCCTTTGAATTTTCCTGCATGTCAGTGAACAGCACAAAAAAGTTCTCTATCCCCGGGAAGATGGCTTCACCACATATTGAATCAGGGCTCTAGCCGGCGAAAGAAAAGAATGCACAATACCTGCTCTTCTATAGAGGCTAGGTAGGGGGCTTGTGTATTGTTGCAGTAATTAGGACTTTGTTTTATGGCAGTATTAAGAAAAGTCATATTAGCCAGTTAATTATTTAACCCATAAAAAAAGTTTACATTTTTTTTGTTGACATTTCCAAAATAGAAGTATTTGAACCGGATGAAATGAGGAACATTTTTTTAATCTACAAATCAATACAACAAATGGACCAAGAGCTATCTCTGCTCTACATATATGAGGCTAAAACCAAACAAAGATTACACTCAAAACCACCACCAATGCCTGTGCCTGGTCCAAGCTAGCTCCAGCAGCACAAGCAAGCTTCATAAGAGAAAACAATGTGATATCCTGATCTAGCGTGTTACAGAATATATGCAAACACAACGTACAATGCTTGTGAATTTGAAAGCAATGCATTTCTTTTTCACATAGTAATAAGTTACAGTATACCAATATGGGTGCTCTTTAATGCTGAGTGTTTGAACAGTGCAGCACCGGTGAGTGCTTGTGGTCTACCACATCTGAACCACGTGTTAGCTTATAGTAGATTCACATGCTCATGGGAAGGACCCCTACGACATGAATGGAAGTGGAGGACACGAACAAACAAAGCATGAGCTACCACAGGGATGGGCAACTCCAGTCCTCTAGGGCTACCAACAGGTCATGTTTTAAGAATATCCCTTTTTCAGCGCAGGTGGCAGTGTCATTCTGATTGAGTGACCTGTGCTGAAGCAGGGATATCCATAAAACCTGACTTGTTGGTAGCCCTTGAGGACTGGAGTTGGACACTCACCACTGCTCTACTCTGTATGTCAGAGGGCCTCAAATGTCGGTCCTCATGACATTCAGGATACATTATAGGGCACACAAAGGGTTAAAGATCTAACTTATAAATAACTTTTAGAGAAAACGCGTATCCGTGTATAAACGGTCCATGAGGAAACCTTATGCTGGTCCATTTAATGAAAGCACGGAAAAGATACTCCCTCCCCCCACCCCCACCCCCTTTTCCTCTGAGACCAATCCAATCAACATAACTACAGGCCGATTATTCATAGGAACATGTGTACAGGTCATGTTAATCCTGCAATAAATAATAGTAAATAACTAAAGTCTAAATACATTTTGGCAAAAGACTATGTTACACAGAGTTTATTTTCAAAGATCTTTACGCACTCTCTTTTTAGTTCCGAATGTGGAGTTCAAGAAAATGGAAGTATGAAAACAATTAAACTTCAAACACCACTATTTAAGGCTGTAATAAAATGTCAAAACTGGAGGTCATGTCGCAACTACTTTGTAGAAATGCAAAGATCAAAAAGAAGTCAATATACCCCCATGCCTTCCTAGTAAGACTACACTACCTCTCAGAAATGGGCAGAGCGGCAGACTTCCAGAAACAGTTTTGTATTACCTTAAACCAGTGGAACAATCGAAACAAGACACTTATGATCTACAAGAGGGTAAATGATTTCTAGCTAATCTCCAATTCAAAGCACGTCAATTTCTCAGAGAGCCTTCATCACAGAGAAGCCATGCTCCACACAAAGAAACTGCGTCTCTCTCCAAGGAATTTGAATGATAATTTTCTCTCGTGTCTGCCAGAATCTCGCTGTTATTGATTGAAAATAGGAGAATGAAGTTACAGGATCAGCCAAATCTATTGGAATTTGATTAGCTAAAAAACAGCCATTACATTTGTAAGGAAGAAACCCTAAAAATGGTATTAGGATAAAAAAATTTTTTTTTTAAAAACCTAAACATTTTACGACGGGCCCCCCAACGCAAAACCTCTGTCATTTTACGATCCATTTGACCACACATTGACTTGCTTGATTCATGAGAAGCACTGAAAACGTATATGAAAGCACCTTTAATCTATAGCGCTCCAGAAACCGAGTCGTTATCCTGAGGGATATTTAATTAATTTATTAGCATCAGATTTCAGAGGATTTGAGGACAGTGAATAATGAGCTGAAACATTCTCCACATGTTGAGTTTTTACTTCTTTAAAAGAGAACATATGTATCAAGGCAAGAGCCAAAAGAAATTAGCCAACATGCTGATGTTGAAATTTCCTTTTTTGGGGGGAAATCCCTTGAGTAACTTAAAAAGAAGCAATGCCGGGGGTCAAAAATTGGTTAACCTCGAGTGCTAGGTGGTCCAGGAATGCATTGCAAAGAGCTTAGAATCCCACCTTAGATCTTCCAAATACGTTAAACACAACTAATTCATGGTGGGTATAAAATAAAGGTGACAAACACTACATAGTATAAAGCTCAGTAAAGAGAGGAAACGCGTGTATTTGTATGTTTTCCACCGACTGCTTCATTCATCTGACTGCCACATATTATACCAGTAGTTTCCAACCTTTTTTGGTTAAGGAACCCTATGTGAAATTCTGAGGAACCCCCAACCATCTCTAATAGCAACTCTGATCAGATGCATTGTAAATTCTTCTGTATTTGAAACAATTTTCAAATGACTAGAAATATGCAGGGAACCCTTTAGGGATGCCCGGGGAACCCAAGGGTTCCTAGGAACCCTGGTTGAAAAACACATATACAGTGGTGAAGCTGCAGCTAAGGATCCTGGGAAGTGACATGTAAGTAAGCTATAGTTAGATGCTAAGCTTGGGACAAGAAAGTAGTGAGTCAATGGACCTTCCTCGTTGTTTTGTCCTTTTGGACTTATCAGTTTGGCTTGCTCACTGATTCGGCATTGTGAAGCAAATAGGGGTTGGAACCAGTCAATTAAGTTAGGGTAGCCAACAAAATAAGACAAAGTCCTCCACCATACCAGGTGCAGCAGAGGTGGAGAACCCATGAATTTATTTGCAAGTGAAGCAACGGAAAATTAAATAAAAATAATCCTTTTCAATAAAGACCTGAACTGCTGGCCTTGTCTTTTGTTGGCCTCCATCTTTTCTGCTATTCTCTGGACACAAGCAAGGTGAGGACAACTCAATCATGTATCGCAGAACCAAGCAGGTGAAGCGGAGGCAGCGTCTGATTCCTGCCTAATATACAGTATCACTTCACACAAAAGGGGGAACTAAATAAAATGTCTAGCAAATTTCCGGTTTCTGCGTGAACAGCTTAATATGCTCCAGCTATCAATTTACTTCAGTGCTATGGAGGGCTACATCACTAAGTAGCATGAAGAGCGTTCATGTCTTACATTTTATTTATTTAACAAACTATGTAGTACTCGATAGGACATAAAAGGTGAGCGAAACAGGGGAGGGGGAGAAGGGCAAGAGGGGGAAGAGGGGTGGGAAGAAGGGCCGAGAGGAGAGGGGGAGAAGGGGGAGGGGAGACGTGGGGTGAGAGAAGGGCGATAGGTGGAGGAAAAGGCGAGAGTGGGGGGGGGGGGCATGGGTGAGGTGCAAGCAGAGAGAGGCAAGGGCGAGAGGGGGGGGGGGGGGCAAGGGTGAGGAGCAAAGGGCGAGAGGCGAAGGGCAAACATGCAGGGCCGCCAATGCGTTAGTGGAAATCTTTCCCCAGCCCCCCAAGCTTAACAACCTAGGGCCCTCGTGGAGACTAGTCCTGGGCCACGAGAAAGCTGTCGGCTGAAATAATTGACTATTGGTTATCTAGTTTTGTTTCCAAAAAGGGGGGGGGGAGAACACCCATCTCTTTTTATGAACGAAGGAAAGCATGTCCATGAATTTACTCCTGCAGTTGTGTTAAGGAGAGCAGAGAAGATGGTGGTGCCACCTTCCCATCATATACATTTATCCAAAGCAGTTACAAGAATGTATACACAGTGGATTACAGATTTCTATCCATACCTCAATAGGAACGTGCAGATCTATAAGAAATGTGTTCCTCATCCGAGTCATTTAAACTTTAACACAGAGGCAGTGGTTTCATTAAATAGACTGAATTGTTGAAACTAAAACCTCTTACACACAGAGTGCTTTGTAGAAATGTATTTGAATCCGTCAACTAACTAGTGTAGGGGTGGCCAATTCCAGTCAGCGGGTCAGGTTTTCAGGATATCCCTGCTTCAGCACACGTGGCAAAATCAGTGGCATAGTCGTTAACGGAGCCACCTGTGCTGAAGCAGGGATATCCTGAAAACATGACTCGTGGCCCTTTAGGACTGGAGTTGGCCACTCAAGCACTAAAGTATCAATGTTTTTTTTTATATCTAAAGACATACATGTCCTGTTGGCAAAAAAAGCAGATTTACACTGACATGGAGGAACAAGGGGTGTCCATTCACAATTGGCTCAGTGATTGAAGGACAGTTTGGTATTCAAACCAAGTCGGCGAGTATCAGTTGTACAAAATCAGCCCCTCTGGCCAAATACATAACAGATAACCCAGTGGGCTGTTTGTCAGTGGAATAAAACACACTGAGGCAGAAGAAAAATTAATAAAACATCAATCTGTCGGAAGATAAAACATAGCAAAAAACAAAACAATCTTATACTTCCTCACAGAAAACAACAACAATCCGAACCAGGCTCTGAATATATAAAATATTGACATTGTGAAAAAAACAAAATATCTTCTACAGTGGACAGGCAACATCTTGACTATATCAACACACACATCCCTCTGTGTACCATAATACACAATGTTACTGAAAAGCCTCCTTTAACACAGCAAAAAATAATAACTTTTGAGGCCACGTCGCATGTACTGTGTCTTACGAACTTGCACTTAGACTTTTCAATGCAAGAAAAAGCAATTGAATTGATTTCAGTTGTCATGTACGGAATTGAGGGAAGCCTTGTGCACCCTAGCAACTCTCCACACAGGAATCTTGTAACCGAGGCCTATGCTCTTGACCCTACAGTTTTAATTAGGGCTGTCCCATAGTCACAGATAAGGACTGGGACAAAGACCATCTCGAAAAAAGCAACTACAGCTGTGACATTCTTCTTGGAGCAGAGTACATTCTGAGAGCCATGGAATACAATGTCAACTTGCTAAGAAAAGGTACAAATGCCAAGCTTCACTCTTGAGACCGAATCCCACACAGATAACAAAGTGTCTGCGCGATACAAAGGGGAAGTGGTCACAATGAAGGAATTACTGAAAGAATGCCCAAGTTTGAAAGTAAATATATTCCGGTTGCATAAAGTGGTGGAGTGTTCAGGTGAGTGAGAACGTGGCTAAGATGCAACTCTAGGATTTACCACCTGGGACAGCACTTATCAGACACACGTAGTCACCGATGGTTTTGTCTTTTTAGATCAAATCGAAAACATTAAAAAAAAAAAAAAAAAAAAAAAAGATATCCACAATCTACGTGCAGTCAGGATGCAATAATCAGAGACACAGGGAATACTGTACAGCAGGGGTTCGCAAAGTTTTCCCTCTGCGCTCACCACCCTGAATGTGCCCCTCCTCTTAGCTGGTCTACTGCGTTTCTGACATCACGTTGCATGTGACCTGCGGCGTAGCCATAGAGACGCGTCACCCGAAGCCGCTGGAGATAAAGTAAGGGACCTTACAGAGGCCTCATGCTCCCCCGGCATTTAATTTGAATGTCTTTGGGAAGAGCGCGGGCCTTCTAAGCGCCGCGCCCCCCGCAGAGATCTTGCGGCCCCCCCTGGGAGGTGCACGCCCCTTCTCTATAGCAGTGGTTTCCAATCTCTTTTACATTGTGCTCCCCCTGCTAGAAAATATTTGTTCAACGAAAACCTAATTAATAAATCTTATTGCCTACTCATCTGACTATTGCCAACATTACTGTGTGACAGTTCCCATGCAGTATAGTGCCCTGAGCTTGGTGTAGGGAACACACTTAAGGCCTCAAACTGCACCTCAATGTGTGCAGATAGATAGCCTGGGGGATATTGCTGTCAATCACATTGGGAGCTTCCAAAGTCACGCCCCACAATGCCTTGCCGTTGTGGAAGCAAAGCATTGTGGAGAGTGTCTTTGGAAGCTCCTGCTGTAATTGCTATACTACCCACACCAAGGTGCAGTTTGGGGCCTTACTAAGTGTGCAGTCCCCAAACAGGCTCAAAAACCTATTACTGTATACGGCCTGGGAACCACCGTTACAGATTTTGGCCAAACTCCTTGCAGACACCTCACGAACTCCCTGTTTAGAATGACGGCTCTATAGCATAATCTACATCCCCATAACATGTCACCAAGCCCCCAATGGGCTGTTCCATATCAGAACCAAGATAGGGATATCAACCAGCAGAGAAAGTATTTCTGGGGATTGCCAGTGAAAATGACTGTAAGAAATCATAAAGAGTTTTACATTCCAATGCAATATGGAGAAAAATAATAATGAGAACAAAAAGGCAATGCTTTATGATTAAAAAAAAAATGTAATCTCCCCCTATAAATGATGCATACATTATGTATGACCAACATAAATCATCGTTTGTGCAATCTTTTTCACTTATATTTCAATATGTCTACACAGGATAGTTATTTTTTTACCCCCTTAGGCCTTTTGAATAATTTCAATACGATTAAACCGAAATCCCCCTCACATTCAGGACATCATTTACAAAAAGCAATTGCTGTAGCACTGGCACCGGTTTGAAAAATGACCAGGTATACCTGTCCTCAAGGGCCAGCAACAGGTCAAGTTTTCAGGATATCCCTGCTTCAGCACAGGTGGCTCAGTCGAAAAACTTGAGGACTGGAGTTGGCCACTCCTGATCTACAGCCGAAGACCAAGCCACATGTACTGACAAGGGATATCCTGAAAAACATGACCTGTTGGTGGCCCTTGAGGACTGGCGTTGGCCGCCCCTGCCCTAAGTAAAACAATGTCAACAACAAATGACCTACCTGAGAGTTACAGTGTAACTGCATGGACAACCAGTAAAGTGAAAAGGGTAAGTGCAACTGGGCATTTTTTATGTTCTCAACACACCATTTCAAAAAGGTCAACACATTTAATAGTCTAAAGGGACAAAACTGGGCTAACTGCTTCATACTTCTGTACCAGCTCAAGGGGTAGATTAGTAAAGCACTGTATAGGTTGGGTTACCTGATCTGGCATTCAAGTCACTGGGAGTTAATCTACTCCCCAACTATGAATCAGAACAAAAAATGTGGTGAAAGAATCAACTGAAAGTCCCTATTTACTGCACTCTGTTGCATCGTATATGTTGGACTAAATTGTCCAAAAGATACAATTATCTGACAGTGAATAGGTACTGACAACTGGTACTATCGGCTCCCATCACTGTGGGTGGACAGGTAATAGTAGTAACAACTACTCACCAACTATCCAGCAACAATTCGTGTTACACATCCAGTTTCTGAACCCAGTTTGCAAATTCAGATGTCAAGGGAAATCACAAGACTAACTAACCAAGGCCGGCAAACCAATATCAAAATATCTCCGTTCATGGTCACTTATCTTTGTCCCCAACACCATTATAAAAGAAATAGACATGACTGTACACACAGAGTTAACATGACAAGCCTTGCACATACTAAAAGCCTGTTTTTTACTACAGGGGCCTATTCTATAAGCCTCGATAACCTACTTCGAGGCATTTGCGCCCAAAATGCCTACTGCTATTCTGCAAGCCTCGATACGTTGGCGGTAAAAGGCATGAATTGCCCATTTTTATAGCCATCAAAAACAAAATCGCCGGGTGAGCGGTGATAAGCCACTTATCAGCAGGTTCTGAAACTCGTGCAATTCTAGTATCCTCAATTAGGTTAGAGGCTAATCGTGGCTCTAGAATGGCGAGTTTCTCCCAAAATCATCACGCCAGGAAAAGTTGGTGTGAGGCTGGGGAGAAAACTTGCTGAGGTGGCGGCGAGAGAGGACTTAGAAAAATAAATGCATTTTTCCTGCATTGAATTGATGCCGGGAGTCTCCGAAGCTAATACACATTAATATCAGCACTGGAGACCCCCGGCTTGAATCCCATGCAATAAAAATGCATTTACAGTCAACTTCATTACCTTAACGGCAAACCGTTAAGGCAATGGAGGGGTTAACCACCAGTGCCATGTTTATTGTGGGTAGCGGGGGTGGGTGAAGTTGGTATTTGGTCCTTTGTGGATGTTTAGGCCTTGCGGGGAGGAAGTTGCGGGTGGAGTTAACCCCCTTCATTACCTTAGCAGTAAATACCACTAAGGTAATGAAGGGGGTAACCCCTCCCGCTACACACCCGGTAGGTAGGCAAAAACACCCACCAAGGACCAAATACCAACTTCACCCATCCTCGCTACTCACAATAAACATTCAAAAACACAACAGCAATACTACCCACCTCCTCTAACCCCAACAACCGCCCCCCAACCCCCAACCCTCCCCAACACATACAGTACATTAATGGGCAAAATAACTATTATCCAGATATGGATAATAGCTCATTTGCCCATTATAAAATCAAACAGCCAGCCAATGTAAAGAAAATAAAAACATTTATGTACTGTATGTGTTGGGGATGGGGGTGTTGTTGGGGGTAGAGGAGGTGGTTAGTAGGGTTGTTGTGTTTATTTTTGTTTCTTCGGGGTAGAGGGATTGGGTGAAGGGGTAGTAGCCCCATGGGTGGGCTTTTAGGCCTTCCAGGGGGTAGCGGGTCTGGTTAACCCCTTCATTAACATAGCAGTTCCCACTGCTATGGTAGTGAAGGGGTTAACTCCTCCCTCGACCTTCAAGGCAGACATAAGCACACACCCTGGGACTATTAACACCTTCATCCACCCTATTCTGCCCAAAGAAACAGGCTATTGAGGTTTATCCCCTTTATTGCCCTAGCGGCTAAGGAAATGAAGCTGTTTTAATATACATTTTAATACTAGTGTAGATGAGCGGGGGGTCTTCAGGGCAAAACCGCGTTGATTTGAGTTCCGGGGATCCACTGCTTCCCGAGATCCAGGCCCCGTTATCGGGTGCCGATATCTCCTATGCATTTAAATGTCTCGCGTCACGTGACCATGGGAATAAAATGCATAGGAGATAACGGGGCCTGTATCTCGGGAAGCAGGGGGACCTCAAATCAATGCAGTTCTGCTCCGGAGACTCCCTGCTCATCTACACTAGTATTAAAATGTATATTAAAATATTTGCATCACTGGCGAGATTTGCGCAGGGAGTGGCGGCTCTCTGTGCAGCGCTCTCTGCAGCTGGAACAGATCGCCGGGTGAGCCCTTTTGAGAGAGGCGATCATTACATCGCTGGCTACTCGTCCGTTTTGGGAATTGTGCCATCACAGGTAATCGAGGCTTTCTGAATAAATACCGTGATAGCAACGCTCAAAAAACTGGCGGCATAAACGGCCTAGCGATTTTTTTATGAAGGCTTATAGAATAGGCCCAATAACGTCCATGTGAGAGAAAAAAAAGAAAAGATAAACGCTTTAGCAGTTCGGTTATCTTCCCTTCAAGAAATCACCTTCCAATGAATCCATATAATCTATTACTAACAAATATAGGGAAGCCCTCAATCTTCAAATAAATGATGTTCAAGAAATGAGGAGGACACCAGTTTAGAAACTTGCAAATAATGTAGTCAATAAATTAATAAATTGACTAATATATGTCTCGGCAAATCATTTGGATCGTATCGCTCACACAAATATAGGCCCTATAACATGTTCTGATCACGCTCCAGTCGAGCTGGTCCTGAAACCCCCTTTTATCAGGCCTAAGGTGTCTCATGGCATCTAAATGAGTCGCTCCTGAACCAGACAGGGTTTGAAGAACAGATAGGGAATATTCTGGTAGATTTCAAATTAAATAAAGGATCAGTCGAAAGTCCGTCCATTCTCTGGGGGGCCCATAAAGCCTCTATTAGGGGTCAATTTATCTCAATAGCCTCATATAGGAAAAAGGCAAAAAAAAATCTCAAACAGGGTAAACGTACAGATAAAATAACTGAACTAGAACAGGAACATAAGTCACGCCCTTGCAGGAAAATATACAAGCTGCTTTGCCAGACCAGAGAGGAACTACATAACCTAAGATTGGAAGACACAGAGAAAGCATTCAAATGGACCCATCAGACATATTATGATAAAGGCAAAAAAGCAGATAAGCTTCTCGCTAGCAAACTACGGCTGTGCTTATAGTGACGGCGCGTCAAAACAAATGCATTGCCGCTGTCGCGTGCGCTTATAGTAAGCGTGACGCAACGGCTTGGTCGCGATCGCTGAAGGCATCTCAATTTGATTTTTCCAGAGACCGCAGCCTGACGTCGGAGCGCTGTCACTATAGGTGTTAAACTAAATCGCAAGTTTCAGCAATAAGAAGGGGTAACGGGGAAATCACATACAACCCTTTTCAAATTGCTGAGGAATTCTCTAAATATTATAATAATTTGCATAATCTCGACTCATCAGGCCCCAACTTTAATAAAACATCCATCGAACAAATAGATGGCTAGCTACAGGCATGCGAACTCCCAAAGCTATCTGCAGAAGAATCGGCAGGTCTTAATGCTAAAATAAATATTACAGAATTAAAAAAGAGGCTATTAAAGGTCTGAAAGGCTCAAAAGCCCCACGCCCGGATGGTTTTTCAAATTTATATTATAAAAAATATTGGGGAATTTTAGCACTATTTCTTTTGAACATGTTTAATAGTTTTCTATCGGGTTCCCAGATCCCCTCGCAAATGTCAAAAGCAAATTTGGTTGTAATACCTAAGGAAGGAAAAGATCCAATGAGTTGTGCAAGTTGAAGGCCAATCTCACTTCTCAATACAGATCTAAAAATATATAGTAAAATCCTAGTGAATAGATTAAACAAATTTGCCCCGTCTAATCCGCAATGACCAGGTAGGTTTTATAAGCAAGTGTCAAGCCTCAGACAACACGTTTAAGATTATTAATATAATTACGTTCAGTTCTCTAAATCCAAAGCGATGCTATTGAGCTTAGATGTCAAAAAGGCGTTCGATAGAATTAAGTGGGATTTTTTAGATAGAACTATACTGGGGTTCGGCTTCTCTGAACTATTTTTAAAAGGGGTCCAGTCCAAGCCTTATACGACACTCCTACAGCCAACCTGAAAATGCCAGGGGAAAAGCTAAATCAAATTAAGATCAGTAATGGTACCAGGCAGGGTTGCCCACTCTCCACTCTAATTTTTGCGCTGACAATCGAGCCGCTTGCGATCAAAATCAGGGAAAACTCTAATATTCAAGGTATCAAGATCGGCCAGGAAAATATGTTAAATTATCTCTATTTGTTGATGATATTATTTTGACAATCTCTAACACTCTGATATCTCTTCCCAACCTACAAGATGAGCTCCCTAGGTTTTGTCTGTGTTCAGGTAATAAAATGAATTCGGCCAAGTCAGCGGCTCTAAATTTAACTATCAGATATTGACGTAAAATTAATCAAATTACATTTCAATTATCACTGGAACAATGTAAAATTGAAATAACTAGGGATTGTTCTTACAAAAAAATATAATTCTCTTTATAAATATAATAACCCAAAGCTTTCCACTAGACTAAAACCAGATCTTTTACCCTTGAACGGTCACCAAATTTCCTGGATAGGCCGTATCATATCATTTAAGATTAATGTCCTCCCGAAGCTGCTCTACTGAACAGACATTACCGGTTGCTATTCCGATAAAATATTTGAGGGATCAGCAGAATAAAATGATGCAGTTTATATGGGGTAACAAACGATCAAGAGTACCGAGATCAGTCATGCTTGCACCTAGGGAAAGAGGAGGTCTAGCGGTCCCTGATATCAGGAAATATTATCTAGCCTCCCACTTGAAACAGATAGTTTTTTGGCACTCAAGAAAACCAATAATCGGTGGGTAGATCTGGAGAATATATTTAATAGCTCTGCATCTCTCCCGGCCGTGGAATAATAGGTCAATAAAGAGTTCCAACACGGATCTTTTCGATTCGGCAGTATTAATATTTTCTTTAAAAAATTTGGCATAAGGTAAAAAACTACCACCAATTATCTTCAACCCCTTCGAGATGTACCCCAATTTTGGATAACCCTGATTATCCATGATGAATACAACAGACGACAGAGAAGCCCAATGCTACATCCAACATGACAAAAATACAAAGTAAAATACTTATATACTCTCTTGAAAAAGGGTCATTTAGTCATTGGGTCATTTGGCCAAAGCATTGTAAGCTTGCGAGCCACGACAAGGCAGACCCTGTTCGCAAGTCCTAACACTACCAGATAAAATACTAATATACCTTTATTAGGATTAAAATTCTCAGCACAGATAGTTTATGTAGATGAGGGGTGGTCAACTCCGGTCCTCAAGGGTCACAAACAGGTTAGGTTTTCAGGATATCCCTGCTTCAGCACAGGTGGCTCAATTTGGCTCAGTCAAAGATAGCCACCTGTGCTGAGCAGGGATGTACTGAAAATCTGCCCTGTTGGTGGCCCTTGAGGACTGGAGTTGACCACCCCTGCAGATGAAAGCAATGCATTAGTTGGGTGCTAAAGTGTGATGAAGAATTCACAGGTCCGGATGCAACTCTTAGGCTGGTTACGTAGTGCGCGCGCGCGGCACTTTTAGTTGGCTGAGGTGAGTCAGCCATTCTATAATGGTGCCGCGCGCACGGCAGGGAGCTTGGAGCAGACCAACGAGGGAGAAGATGAAGAAATGAATGATTTCGCTGTAGTGTGAGTGTGAAAGTTAAATAAATAAAAAAATATTTTTATCACAACTTTTGTTTTTAAATATTATTTCATACATAACACACACACACACACACACACACACACACACACACACACACACACACACACGCGCGCGCGCACACACACACACACACGCGCGCACGGCCGCAAACAGTATAGAACGGCCCTTATATGTGACCGTTATACAAATCGGTGTGAATGGAAAGACATCGATTGGTGTCAAATTCTGTATTCTGGTACTTTTGTGTGCATTTTAATTCAAATTTACATTCATAATGAGTCCTTGTTTTATTTGTAATTGGGAGATTGCAAGTTGCAAACTTAATCAAAGCTGGTGCATGCTTGTTTAAAAACAGTGATTTTATTTTTTCTGCATGCAGTAGAAGCCAATTAAGTAAATCGTACTTGGACAGAAGAAAATAACTAATGGGTTAAGTAAAACTGTAATTTTAAGATGTTGCTAGGGAAATGGTAAAATGTGGAAGCAGTTAAAATATTTTCATGTTTTTGTTTCATCATACATAAAAAAATTTAAATTGCTGTTCTGTTTTGGAGAAACACACACACACACACACACACACACACACACACACACACACACACACACACACACACACACACACACACACACACACACACACACACACACACACACACACACACACACACACACACACACACACACACACACACACACACACACACACACACACACACCATTAAATGTAGTTTTCCCATAGCCGATTTTAGTTTTATAGTACCATCATTCTGCCATCATTACTGCATAATGAAATTGTTTCCAAGTTTTCACCATTGTAGAAGAGTTGAACAGCTCATACCAAATGATCATGGATCTGGGATGAATTATAAAGCCGTTTTTATGAAGTTAGAAGTATTATTTTTCCAAATAAGTAATTCTCCAAAACCACAAACTGTGGTAGGATTGCACAAGAAAATAATGAATGTGAGTTTGGACAGTTTGTTGAAAAGTAGAATTGGGACTAACCACCTTTTTAACCGCTCATTCCCGAGGAAGTAGGAGCAGATTGTCTTGCTTCCTTTTGTTGTGACGCTTGTTAATGTGTCATATCTGTAGTAAATGGCCAACAAATATAATCCTCAAATTATATTTGTAACCCATGTTCCCCCCCCAGTCGCAGATTGGACCTCTAGGGTGTATTGAGGGCGGATTACGTGTATGTTGGTGGTGCATACCTGTGAGGAACAGGAGGGCATGAGTCTCCCGTGTTGGTATTGGGGATAACAGGGACAGGCTTCTGCGGTATATGCCTTCATCTTTAGTGGTGGTGGTGCACCGCCTCCATCTCTGGCGAAAACCTAGGGAATAGGCTGGAATCCTCCCAGAGAAGCCCTGGTCCCAGGGCGAGAGATACCAATCTCACACACAGTCTCTTTTGTATTAAATAGCAATGTCTATTTGTTGTCCTTATAACAGTGATACAGCACACAGCATCAGCAGCAGTTCATGTGCAGCAGTGCTTCCAAATGTACAGGTCTATTCCTCCACTCCTCTCCTCCAGGCTGTACCCTAGCAGGATGGGCTGTTTGGGGCTTCAATACCCCAACCCCCACCTCCAGGATGTACTCTCTGGGTGAGGGTAGATCTCCCCCCTCACCCCCTCAGCAGGGTGAGGGGCATTGGTCCACACCACCACACCGCGCCAGTAGGAGCAAGAACGGAGGAGGAAATCGTGCAGGAGTGTTTCGAGCGGTTGATGCTGGGCAAGTAAATTTGTTTAGTGTGAGTGTCTATTTTTGTGTTTGCTTAAGTGCATCATCCACTGTCTAGTTCATTGTGTCATTGTGTCATATATTGTTTTATACCTTTTAAAGCAACACAACATGTATGCATAGTGTATGCACATGTCTTCACTGTTAACCCATTAAAGACCTTCAATTTATTTTGGTTTGCACACCTCCAATTTGGTCATTTGGGATACGGGGAGAGGAGACACCCACACACCACACCCATCGGGGGACAACTCTGCTGAAACAACAAAACACCATCCATACAGGACATCACCCTCTGAGGGCAAGGACTCACATCAGGCCGTGTGAGTTTTATGTATATTGAGACTCCAGTATATGAGTCTGTATTAACCCACTCCAGTCAGCGTTGAGGGAGAGACACCACACAAGCCCGTGTGAGTCACTGGATCCATATACTCTATGTATTCTGTGATTAGTTAGTGGGAACCTACCATCAATCCTTCCATCGTCCACTCCTCCCTCACCCCACAACTCCCCCTTCCCACCCCCTTCCCCCTCACCCCCCATTCCCCCCATCCCACATGTGGACACGATACACTAAAATTGTGTTTTATTCTCATTTATTCTTCCCTTGATACTTCATCCGGATCCACCATATTCGTGAGGTCCACGAGGTTCGCGCTGACCATCTTCACACCACTATTGCCACGCTGAGAAGGACACGGGATTCCCTTCTCCAAGGTCAAGCAGCAACCACAAAAATCAGCAAAAAGGGCTAGTATATGTTTTTCTATATACTCTTTTGCACCACAAACACAAAACCATATTTGCAATATTTTATTATTTTTATCAGAGTAAGGCGTTACAACAACTTTTTAAGCCACGAAATCTAGGGAGCGCCCCAGTCCAAATATCCTCTAGCTCTACTCAAGGTGCTGAGCGTCTCCTCTCCTGTCTCCTTCAACCTCCCAGACTATCTCCTCCCTCTGCTCCAGCACTCTCTGCTCCCAGGACAGAACTCAACTCAACTAACTGTCACTTACAGGAACAGCCCACTAAATAGACAGCCCCACCCCTCATGATGTCAGCAGGACCTCCCTTCTGGCTCAGGCCTGCACACAGAGTCGGAGGCCTGCCTCCATCACTCAAGGCAGAGCTTGTGCGGGGGAAAAAAAACCATGATAACTACTGGCGGCCTGCCCTTAACAGGACTTACACCAGTAGGAGAAAGCTATATAGCCCCCATTTCTTACCGGGGCTACATATTTAAGAAATGAGCAGGACACTAGTTTAGAAAAGTGCCAATAATGTATTCTTGACCAAGCGATGTTGCCCAAAATGTCGAGTCTCTAAGACGATTTTATTATTTTATTTAGATTGAGAAAAAACGTAGGAAAGGGGATACAGAAAGAGAAAAAGGGGAGTGGGTACCACCACTTTAACATTTGGATCCAAAAATACAAAATTACATAACAGTAGCCACACCATGCATCTTAACTCCACATATTAGGGCTGTAATACAGTGCGTGCGTCAATTATAATTGCCTGTGTTAGCCAGACGTTTGTATACTTGGGAGGCGCGCACGGCCGTGAGCGGTGGCGCGGCAGACCAGAGAAAACTTGGTATAGTGTTGAGATAAGACCCCACTGATAGCTTCTTTTTCTACATAATTGTTCAAATATAGTGCATTTTGGGAAGGACCCCCCAAGGACAATTACCCAAGACAGTGGGAGAACTGTAAAAATCTGAATACCTCAGCTCCCGTGAAAGAGTACCTCTAGCAGAAATCCCAAAAATGTCATATTTTGCCGTTTAGAAGCATATCTCCCACATCTTCTATTCATCATGGATAACAAAACACACAAAACCCCAGCAAGCTCTTTTTGGGAACCCCTGAGCCCCCACAAAATATATATATGTATATAAGTGTCAAAAAGGAGTGCTATTGAGCGTGGCATATGTATACAACAGACGACAGAGAAGCCCAATGCTACATCCAACATACACAGTAAAATACTTATATCTTCTCTTGAAAAATGGTCATTTAGTTTAACCCTTTGGCCAAAGCATTGTAAGCTTGCGAGCCACGACAAGGCAGACCCTGTTCGCAAGTCCTAACACTACCAGATAAAATACTAATATACCTCTGTTAGGATTAAAATTCTCATTTACCTCAATTAGGAGGGAGAAAGACCACACTGGGTCTATATTCAGTAGAATGAAAGGACCCACTAACTTGGGAAGTGGGGAGGGGCGGGCTTAAAACCTGGGAAGAAGGCCATGTGCAAATCTCAAAGTAAAGTAGCTATTGGCGGCATTAAAATTAATATGCACCATGTAACAACATAGAGCCGAGGGAACCAATAGAGAGATACATAGAGAGAAGTCAATAGCTGCAGAAACCCAAATGACCGCTGCAGTAATAAGTTAACTAGCTCAGGCTGGTCACTAAATCTATGCACACACTACTATTAGTTCATCTGTATATCAGCATATTCAATGGTTAGCATAGTTTGGGTGTTAAAATATTAACAATATAGTATTCATAAGGAAAGCAAACTCAATAACCGTCTTGGCTGCATCAACTCCAACAAAACATTATTCCATAAAACAAAGAAAATTAAAGCACTTAGTCAAATATTCATTCCCCCCTTAAATTCCCATTAGAAGTGAAGAAGCTTTGTTGCTGTAACGAGAGGAAACAGCTATTTCTGCCTTGCTGCATAAATCGTTAAAAAAACAAAAAAAAAAAAACCTTCATGTCATTTAATAATGTGCAATCTTGCATTAACCCTATAGTGGCTGTATGTACTGCTGGAGTCTGCAACAGGTTCAGATTATAGGTCATAAGTACACAAAAACAGTTAATATTTGATTTTTGTTTTTTTTTTAAAGCAGGTTTCATTTCTTCATCTAGAGAAGGTGTTAAAGGTTGAGAGAAAATACTGACACTTGTAATACTAGTGTAGACACTTCAAACTGCCTCTGCTATAGTGGTGTCCACCACCAGTGCAGAGAAGAACCTACAAGAGAACAGGGAGGGCGCATATTAACGCTGTTAAACGCAGCTGGAAGCCTTCGATCTCCTCCATACATCTAAAATCCGCTTAAGCACTCCACACAAGATCAGCCTTGAAAGCAGTTGTCAAGAGACGAGTAGACTCTCTAGAACAGGGGTGCGCAAACTGGGGTGTGGCAGATTTTCTGGGGGGGCACGGCGCTTACAGACAAATGCCAGGGGAGCGGTGAAGGCCTCTGGCCCCTACCTTGGCTCAGACTGCGTCTGGCATCACGTTGCCATGGCAACGTGTCAAATGACGCTGTGGCGTCACATGATGTCAGAATGCTGGAGCCAAGGTACGGAGGGGGAATGCGAGCAGGGGGACACAGGGGTGAAAGATTACGCACCAGTGCCAACTCCAGTACTCAAGGGTCACCAACAGGTCAGGTTTTAAGGATATCCCCGATTCAGCACAGGTGGCTCAATTGCTCGGTCAATGACGGATCCATCTGTGCTGAAGCAGTGATATCCTTAAAACGTGACCTGTTGGTGACCCTTGAGGACTGGAGTTGGCGGCACCTGTTCTAGAGCTTCATTACCTAACAGTTCCAAAAAAGATACTATACAGAATAACCAAGGGTGCGCAGCAATGAGGAGGGGACAGGAATGTATTAGCCAGCCCATAAGGTAAAGACAACATACACAATGGATAACATGGTACCCAATTACCTCCACTATCTGTCCTTCTCCTAAACAAGTGTTAAACAGGACTGTCAGTATAGAAAAGCTGACAGTCATTTACACAGTATGCTTTTAATTCAACCCTACCCTTGGAAGGAAAAACGACAATCTATTTCCTTCTGTACTCAACCACATTCCCTAGCAATGCAATACACCGATAGCACGCAAGAGTTATAAATAGTTCTAAACGGTCTTAATTATATTGAATTTAATCGAGTGCAAAATGTGTATAAATATAGCCAACATTACTGCACCCGCTGCCGCGCTCCTGTGGGTGAGATAGTGTGAAAGCCCCCACCCCCCTCTTGTCCAGCTGATTATAAATAACATCAGCTTCTCCCGCTAGTGTGTTGTGTTTGTCCCACTGCAATAACATAGCAATCTAAACGTTGGGGGTGTGGGGAGGTGGCGCGTTACGTGCGTTGGGGGCGTGTGTTGCGGGGGGGAGGCGCACGCGTGTGTTGCGGGGAGGCGCACGCGTGTGTTGCGGGGGGGGGCACGTGTTGCGGGGGGGGCGCATGTGTTGCCGGGAGGGGGGGGGGGCGTGTGTTGCCGAGGGGGGGGCGTGTGTTGCTGGGGGGGGGGGTGTTGCTGGGGGGGTGGGGGGGCGCGTGTGTTGTCGGGGGGGAGGGGGCGCGTGTGTTGCCGGGGGGGAGGGGGCGCGTGTGTTGCCGGGGGATGGGGGCGCGTGTTGCCGGGGGCGCGTGTTTTGCCGGGGGATGGGGGCGCGTATGTTGCCGGGGGGGGGGGGGGGGGCGCATGTGTGTGTGTGTTGCCGGGGGGCGCGTGTGTTGCCGGGGGGGCGCGTGTGTGTGTTGCCGGGGGGCGCGTGTGCGGGAGGGGGGGGTGAGTGTGTGTGCGGGAGGGGGGGTGAGTGCGTTGGGGGTCTCCCTTTCCCATCAATATGGAGACCGCAGTGCACAGCAATACAGAGCAGCACTAAAGGCATGCAGACAATTGTAGCTCATTGTCCTTAAATAAGTCGGATTTTCCTGCATCCTTGCCAGGGTGCGACACTCACTGGTATTCCTCCTGTGACCTTTACCCAACGTTCAGTTACAGGATCTGCTCCTGTTAAGCTGCTCTCCAGTTTATTAGACGGCAAAATGGCTGAGTGGGCAGCTAATCACTGAACGCCTCAGGAATTAACGGGAGAAACAAATCCCACAAACACGAGAAACCTTGCTTTGTGAAGCTACATATACATACAAATAAATAAATATAAACACACGCAAATATACACATCGTATATTTTTTTTAAAAAATATTAAGGGGGGGGAGGGGGGGTGACTGTCGGTTTCCCCTCACACCCCCCTGTTCTGTATGTCAGAGTTTCACTGACAGACATGTAAACTCCTTCCTCTCTCCACCCCTCCCCTCCCCCGCCCATTACAAGTGAAGCTGCACTGGGAGCAGGCATCTTCACAGAGAGCTTCCCCTTCCACCCCACCTTGCTCCCTCCCCCCCCCCCCCCCGCAACACCCCCCCCCCCCCCCCGCCTTAGCAGCGTGTGTGTTCTCTATTTATACACACGGATGTAGCACAGCCTATTGCTCCGCTGGTGGAGTATGCTGCGAAGATACACAGATACAGCGTTTCACAGCAGTAATCCACGTGATATATAATAATGTCTTAACTACCCTTCCTACTGCTACTTTCATGTCTGAAGCGCTTATTCCCATTATGTGCTCTAACACAGGGGCGTGCAAACTGGGGGCGGGTGGGAGATTTTTCTGGGGGGGGGGGGGGGGGCGCGGGCGGATGCAGAGGCCCTGCGCTCTTCCCCAAGGCTTTCAAATTAAATGCCGGGGGATCGCTTGAGGCCTCTGCAACCTCAACTTACCGTGATTCAGCCGGCGTCAGGAAGCGTCTCCATGGCAACGCGGCGCCAAGGACGCCGAGGGGTCATGCGGCATGATGTCACAAGCGCATTGCCATAGCAACGCAACGTCACTTGACGCCGCACTAAGCGAGGGGGGGGGGGGGGGGGCGGGGGTGCGAGCACCGGGGGACACAAGGCAGGAGGGCAAGGAGCAAAAGTTTGCGCACCCCTGCTCTAACACAGAATGAGAATAAGTGCTTCAGACATGAAAGTAACAATAGGAAAGGGAGTCCCTGCCCCGGAGTGGTAAGTGGGGAGAACTTACAGAGACAGGAGGAGGGTGTTCTGGTAAGTGCGTCTGCAAGGGGTCAAGGTCAGTGCATCTGAGATGCATAGTATCAGATATTGTATATATATATATATATATATATATATATATATATATATATATATATATATATATATATATATATATATATATAAAATCTACTCGCCGAACAAAAAAATTTACTCGCCACCTAGTACCACACGTGTGCTGCTTGGGCCAATAGGAGCTCGCCACGATGTTAAATCCACTCGCCCGGGGCGTGCAAATGTATTGGTTTGTCGAACTGTGTGTGTGTGTGTGTGTGTGTGTGTGTGTGTGTGTGTGTGTGTGTGTGTGTGTGTGTGTGTGTATATATGTATATATATATATATATATATATATATATATATATATATATATATATATATATATATATATATATCTATATCAAACTTTTCAGTTCGCACCCTCCCCCTCCTCACCTGCTCTCGGGCTCCACGCGTCGCCATTTGACGCTGCGTTGTCATGGTGACGCGTCACTGAAAAGCCAGCTGAGAGCAGTTAAGGGAAGTTGAGGAGGCATTTAATTTACATTCCTGGGGGAAGAGTGTGGGGGCGCTGCGACCCCGCCCCCCCCCCAGTTTGCGCACCCCTGATAGACAATAGATATGTATCTGTGTATATCATATATGGAACGTAGAAAAACCTGCACATGTGCAAGAAACAAGTTGAATTGTTCTGACACCATCATTTACACGCAGTCATTTTTCATTTGAAGAATCCCCGATCAGTGCCAACCTACCCTTTCATTACCCATCCCACTTAATACCCACAATCTCACCACAGTTCACTTGTTCAGCCTGCACTGACTAGGAGCCGCACAGAGACGGGTGTGAGGATTACTGGGATTCCGAATGCTTATTTTTCCCTGCTGGCTAAACGCAGAACACTTGGCAGTGTGCCTGACCCAGAGCACGTGTGGAATTGTTAGCCTAACGCACTGTGTCATCCGGAGAGGCTGACGAGAGCCGAGATAGACGCTGCCTGCTTAGCAACAGCCCTGTAGCTTCCAAAACGTATAGCTACTAAAGTTTCAGCGCCGTTTGCAGGGGAATACAAGCCTGGGCTGTGCCAATTCAGCAGGGAGGAGATGCAGTGAAAGTTTACAGTGATGAAAATTTGATGAGCATAATTAAATGTATTCTTTTAAATGCTTTACAGAAACTGGCAGTTCACTAGAATTTTACTGAAGCTGGGTATCCGTCATGTGTCAAACATTTTCTTTGTGCAATACATTTAAAAACCTATAAGCACCAGAAAAAGCGATGCTATAGTAACATTGTGGTGTGCTGAGAGCCATAGGGGTAAACGATGGCTCAATGGGTATTGTATTCAATTGATGCTTTAACGAGGGATGTGGTAAACTCCAACAGTGGTGCCAACTCCATTCCTCAAGACATCAAGACATCCCAGCAGGTCAAGTTTTAAGGATATCCCAGCTTCAGCACAGGTGGCTTGAGCCACCTGCGCTGAAGCTGGGGTATCCTTAAAACCCGACCTGTTGTGGGGTCTTGAAGATTGCAGTTGAGCACCCCTGGCCTACACTTGAATTTGTGCAAGGCAATGCTCTCCTTAATTGATGGAATGCGCCAGGACACTAATTTCTGTCCCGCGCAGTCTCTACTTAACGCAGCGTCCGCCAACCAGCTGCTTCCAAATAATCATTAAACAAAAGTTCAAAGTAACCGCACGACTGGAATGGGCCCAAATATGCGCAAATCGCGCTGGTTATTAGATTAGAAAAACAGACCCTACATTTCAGGGGGGGGGGGGTACAACCGCGCTTCGTCATGTCTTTAAATGTGTCCCACAATCTCCTTTATACACATATATTATCTAATTAATAAATCAAAAACGAGATGTGGAGCAAAGTGATTACATAATACAAACATCCTGATCTCAATTACACTCACATAGCCAGTCCTGCGATTAAACCTTTGTATATTATTTCCCTTAAGATCATAGAAAGACATA
The DNA here is from genome assembly GCF_040206685.1 of Ascaphus truei. Taxonomy (NCBI): domain Eukaryota; kingdom Metazoa; phylum Chordata; class Amphibia; order Anura; family Ascaphidae; genus Ascaphus; species Ascaphus truei. The sequence goes on from NC_134499.1 coordinate 25,427,615, forward strand.
AGATAATTATAGATCAATATATTTAAACCCTTCAATAACAGTAAAATCTTAATACCAATTTCAAATATTTGGACACCATCCTTGTCGTGCTGCTACTTTTGTTAGCATGAGCCTACATGTGGAACAGGTTAGGGAAGTTCAACCGCCTTTATCCACATGCCAGCACCATCTATTCTAAAACTGGATAATTATAAATGTAACCACAAGAACCAAATCTGGTTTGTTCCTTCTCATATGAAGTTATAATTCATTGTTTTGGATAGCTACGATCAGGTGCCATATTTTGACTTGATCACGTGTGACATTATTAGTGGGTTCTTAAGCACCACTCACGGTGGGGGCATCGCTACGTGCACGTTCCAGACTCTTCTATGCTACCTTATTGAAGGTAGCATAGTACTGGCGGTGATGTAGCGCGTCGACGCTGCTGCAGTTTGGAGAGACAAGTAAATTTGTCTTTCCAGGCTGCAGTCGCATTACATCAGCGTCACGTGAGCTGGTTCAGCCAATGAGGGCGAACCAGCTCCGTGACGCGTCCGCCATGCCCCCGCCACTCCTTCCGAATCTCCTGCAGTCAAGTGCACAGATCGCTGTGGCTGCAGGAGTGCGCGCCTGCCCCTTTACCATGAGTGCGACCTTAGAAAAAAATACAAGGGCAATGTTATGTTAGGAATTGGTGTCCCTTAAAACCTCATCATTTATACCCTGGAAGAAAGCCCAAAGGGGATATCGCAGACATCACTGGAATCAACCAGGTACAGGATAAATATCATTTTTGGAGAAAGTACAATTATAGACAGATACTCCCCATTTGGGCTACACTTTGTGCATTTTTTTCTACCTGCGATGAAACCTCACATCCCATTTTATCCCTCACGTTTTTCATATTTAGAATACCGTTGTGTTAATCCCACAATATGTTACATTCGTTTACTGCATTAAGCACCAACACCTCTGCTAGGAGGCCATCACCTGAACCCAATACCCTTCCAATGAAGCTGTACCCCCCACATTCTCCCGAGTACTCTATCCGCTAAGAGCACGACCTCTCTGAACAAAAACACCTTCATTCTTCACCACATTTTACCCTTGATATATTTTCTTCCGGGTTGTACATGCTGAATTCCTACATCCCGATCCAGTTAAAACAACATAGTTTAGATCAGGTGTGGCCAACTCCAGTCCTCAAGGGCCACCAACAGATCAGGTTAAGGATATCCTTGCTTCAGCACAGGTGGCTCAATCAATGACTGCATCACCTGTGCTGAAGCAGGGATATCCTTAACACCTGACCTGTTGGTGGCCCTTGAGGACTCGAGTTGGCCCTGGTTTAGATGGTAGCTTTCAAAGACTAGTTTGCAAATTTAAAAAAAAAAAAAAAGTCTGAGATTTTAAGGCAGCAAATATCTTTGCTTTTCCAGCATGAATAAAACAGACTAACCTTCCAGTCCAGCAACGATTTCTGTCCAGTCTATTCCCTCTATATGATCCTCAGCACATTTTGCACCACTAATTAAACGCTGCACCAGCGCTGCTCCGTGTAATATTCAGGTGCACTGAATCAGATTTGTCTGGAACAAACAGGTCAGCTCTGTCTGCTGTTGGTAAAGTCTGACGACTCCCATTCGGTGTAGCAGCCTATAAAAAGGTCTTTTACCCACAGTTCCTTTGAGATTAAACAATTATGTACATAAAAGCTTTTCCTTCCACTGGAACAGAAATGTTGGAACCGCAAGACATTTTCTTTCTGTATATGAGTCATTTGTTCTGACACACACACACACACACACACACACACACACACACACACACACACACACACACACACACACACACACACACACACACACACACACACACACACACACACACACACACACACACACACACACACACACACACACACACACACACACACACACACACACACACACACATTTTTTCAGTTGTATTGAAGAGGCTTAATAAATTATAAAGCCGTCACCACTAAATTGAAAAGCGTTTTCAGGAAACAATTATATCTAAAATAAACTTGCCACTCAGAGTATTGTTCATATAACATCAATCCATGTGCTACAATCTCAAAGCCTGGACAATAGATATTGCAGTTTGATAGCAGGTGTGTCCTACCACAAAATGCACCACAGCTCACGCACACACACACAAACATTATGGACATCTATGGGGCCGGCCCCAGTCACTGCCTGCGCACGCCTGCAGGAAGCGCGATGAGCAACCACCTTTGCCAAAAGACAGGAAATGTGTCTTTTGGTGCGGTGGCGGCCAAGCGTTTGTCAAGTCACGGCGGCGATTCAGCCAAAGAGGGCGAACCAGCCACGTGACGTCGTGGCCGTGCCCCCGCCATGGCCGTGCCCCCGCCACTCCCCCCTCCCTCGGTCGCGATCTCCTGACGCTGAAACTGGTGCACGTGCCCCCAGGCGCTCCAACGAGCGCATGTACGCAGTGACTAAGTAGCCCAAGTACTTGACATGCACTTCATTGTATGGCAGGCCGTTCAACTGGTGCCCGCGAGCATTATGTGGCCCTCGGCCTCTGCTAATCTCATACTAGTGTTTTACAGACGAGACAGACACTCACAGGAAGGACAGACAGACACGGCTATCACTTAAATTGTAAGCTCTCAGGGGCATGGATTTCCTTTCCTGTCTGATTTTGTTTGTTGCACATCTTGTAATATTTCCTGTACTGTACGGTCGCTTCTGTAAAGTGCGAGTACATTGTAGGCAATATATAAATAAAGAAACAGACATAATACAGAAATAATCATTTTAAAGTATTATTTTAGATGCATTTAGCCTGTGGCTCTTCCACTAAACATTTCCTGGTCTGGCCCCTTTGGAGAACTAGTTGTATATGGGAGAACTAGTTGTACAGTATATGGGATAACTTATCACAGGACGATAACTGCATCTTTGTGAATCCAGCAAAACACCAAAAAATTGCACAAACCTCGTATGTTACAATTCATTTTTCAATTTTTGCGTTTAACAGTTTCTTATTTTTGTTCATAAAATACAACCCATTTTAAGCATTTAACAGATTTCCCAAATTGACAACAAAAACTACAACAGCTGCAAGAAACAAACAAAAAATTTAATTTGAAAATGCAACTAATACACACTTTAGATATATAGATACCTATATACGTGTGTGTGTGTGTGTGTGTGTGTGTGTGTGTGTGTGTGTGTGTGTGTGTGTGTGTGTGTGTGTGTGTGTGTGTGTGTGTGTGTGTGTGTGTGTGTGTGTGTGTGTGTGTGTGTGTGAGTGTGTGTGTGTGTGTGTGTGTGAAAGTACACCCTCTTTGAATTCTATGGTTTTACATATCAGGACATAATAACAATCATCTGTTCCTTAGCAGGTCTTGAAATTAGGTAAATACAACCTCAGATGAACAACAACAACAACACATGACATATTACACTGTGTCATGATTTATTTAACAAAAATAAAGCCAAAATGGAGAAGCCATGTGTGAAAAACTAAGTATGCCTTATGATTCAATAGCTTGTAGAACCACCTTTAGTAGCAATAACTTAACAATCATTTTCTGCATGACTTTAATCAGTCTCACATCGTTGTGGAGGAATTTTGGCCCACTTCTTTACAACGTTGCTTCAGTTCAATGAGGTTTGTGGGCATTTGTTTATGCACAGCTCTCTTAAGGTCCAGCCACAGCATTTCAATTTCAATCGGGTTGAGGTCTGGACTTTGACTGGGCCATTGAAACACCTTGATTCTTTTCTTTTTCAGCCATTCTGTTGTAGATTTGCTGGTGTGCTTGGGATCATTGTAATGTTGCATGACCCAATTTCGGCCAAGCTTTAGCTGTCGGACAGGTGGCCTCACATTTGACTCTAGAATACTTTGGTATACAGAGGAGTTCATGGTCGACTCAATGACTGCAAGGTTACCAGGTCCTGTGGCTGCAAAACAAGCCTAAATCATCACCCCTTTACCACCGTGCTTGACAGTTGGTATGAGGCGTTTGTGCTGATATGCTGTGTTTGCTTTTCGTCAAACGCGGCGCTGTGTATTATAGCCAAACACCTCCACTTTGGTCTCATCTGTGCAACGGACATTGTTCCAGAAGTCTTGAGGTTTGTTCAGATGCAACTTTGCAAACCTAAGCCGTGCTGCCATGTTCTTTTTAGAGAGAAGATGTTTTCTCCTGGCAACCCTTCCAAACAAACAATACTTGTTCAGTCTTTTTCTAATTGTACTGTCATGAACTTTAACATTTAACATGCTAACTGAGGCCTGTAGAGTCTGAGATGTAACTCTTGTTTTTTTTTTTTTGCAATTTAGCTGAGCATTGCACGGTCTGACCTTGGGGTGAATTTGCTGGGACGTCAACTCCTGGGGAAGATTGGCAACTGTCTTGAATGTTTTCCACTTTTGAATAATCTTTCTCACTGTAGAATGATGGTCTTTAAATTGTTTGGAAATGGCCTTATAACCCTTCCCAGATTGATGGGCAGCAACAATTGCTTCTCTAAGATCATTGCTGATCTCTTTCCTCCTTGGTCTTTGTGTTAACACATGGGGGCGCAAACTTTTCCCCTGCGCCTCCCTGCCGGCGGTCCCCTCACTCCCGCGCCCCCCCTAACCCCGACTTACATGCGCTCCGGCGTCATGATGTCACGTTGCCATAGCAACGTGACGTCACATGACCTCACGGCATCATTTTGCCGCCTCGTTGCCATGGCAACGCAGGAAGGAAGCCGCCGGAGCCAAGGTAAGTAAGGTTTACAGAGGCCCTGCAGCTCCCCTGACACTTAATTTAAGTGCCTTCGGGAAGCGCGCGGGGCCTCTGTAAACCCCGCGCCCCCCGCCGGCAGTCTCGCGCACCCCCTGGGGGTCGCGCCCCCCAGTTTGCGCACCGCTGTGTTAACACACACCTGAATGCTCCAGACCAGCAAACTGCTAAAACTTTGGCTTTTATAGAGGTGGTCACACTTGCTGATGATCAATTAATCAAGGGCATTTTATTAGCAGTACCTGTCTGCTTCCTAACATCTTAATTCCTATGGAAGCAGTAAGGGTGTAATTAGTTTCTCACACATAGCTTCTCCATTTTTGGTTTATTTTTGTTAAATAAATCATGACAGTGTAATAGGTCATGTGTTGTTGTTCATCTGAGGTTGTATTTACCTAATTTTAAGACCTGCTGAGGAACAGATGATTGTTATTATGTCCTGATAAGGAAAACCATAGAATTGAAAGAAGGTGTACTTTCTTTTTCACACCACTGTATGTGACCAGTACGTTGAAATCATGTCAATCATAATAATATAGATATGAAGGTATCCCAATAGCACAATGTCCCAAGATCATTACGTTAATGTTTATATTAAACAAAATGTATTGTTATTTTGCGAGTATACGATTCAAGTGAAAGTTAAACAGCTGTAAATACACAATGGTAAATCTACTTTGTTCTAGCAAAGTAAAATGATAATGAACTTTATGATCATTAAGAATGCAATAAAAAGCTCTAAAGCATAACAAGTTAGGGACATTTAAACACACAAACACCACCTATAGCTTTATATTGATAAAACAATTTAAGTTTCCCAAGTCATGTATCAATTTTAGTTTTATTTAGATTGAATATCACAAAATAGAAAATCCAATATACGGTATATGGTCGTGTGCAAACATTTCCTCAGAGAATTGTGAAATCAGATGTACCCTTATAATTGCCCCCTAAGAATATGCATGTATGTATGTTTATTTTGCACTTCGTGATACTTCCTATATATATTTTTTTTTAAATCACAGTGCCCGAGTAGTAGAGACAAATCCAAGAAAAACATAAAAATTATGTTTCCAGAGTCGGAGTGGCACACCAGGGATCCGGTGGAACCTGGGGGCCTGGCATTGAGTGAGCCGCTCTCCATGGGGCAGAGGGAGTGGAGACTTTGCGGGTGCAGATCTGAGCTTTTTCCATGCCCCACCCCCCAATGCCACCCGCACCCCCACCCATGCGCCATCTGCACACTCCACCCTTCCGATGTGCCATCCACTCGCTCTACCCTCCGTGCCACCTGCTCACTCCCCAGTGCGTCACCCACTCCCTCTACCCTCCCCAGTGTCAGTCTTTTCTTCCCCCGTTAAGCCCCCGTAGTGGGCCCCTACAATTGACTTCCTCCTGTGGGCTCTTCATTCCCCAGGCCGACACTGCATGTTTCTAATTAGTCTCCATACAAGAAATGTGAGCAATCTGTGGATCTCTATACACAAGTAAGGGCAAAACCAAACAGACAAAGTTTTATGGGAACATTCAGCATTGTGATGTCTTTACGTCACACACTGATCAAAAAGTCTGCCAATCAATCAATTACAGTCTGCGTATGAAAAACAGCAATGTGAAAATGCAGAGCACCATTAAAAAGTCCTACACAAACATCAACATAAAAGAAGAAGAAAAGTTAACCCCTAAATTGCTACTGTAAGTATACAATCAAAACGAGCACAAGCCTTCCCATCTTCCATAGGACGCAATCATTTCTAAGGCCTCAGACATGCTTACCGCTGGCGTGCTGATGCGCGCTGAGGCTCAGGGAAAGCGGGTGCTTTCCCTGGCCTTGCGGTTGCTTGTCCTGCTCGCCGTAAGGGGGTGGGCCTGGGGCGGGCACGTCACTGGCCAGGGGCGGGCACGTCACAAGCCGGGGGCGGGCACGTCACTGGCCGGGGGCAGGCACGTCACTGGCCGGGGGCGGGCCAGTGACGTCACGGAGCTGGTTCGCCCTCATTCGGCGAACCACTCACGTGACCTGCCTGTCGCGCCGGCAAGCGGGGGAATTTAAAATTTCCCTAGGACCTGCGCTTCCGCATGCGCTTCCGCAAGCGCGCGGAAGCGCAGGTGAGCCCCTACTAAAGCCACTCTGTATGCGGCTGTAGGGGCTCAGTGCTGAGCGGAAGCACGCGTCAGCGCGCTTCCGCCAGCAAGCAGGCAACATGGCCGAGGCCTTATGCTGACAAAACGCATTACAATTACAGGAACTTATCTGGGAATATAAACTGGATACAAAAAAAGTTACGTCTGACGAAACCATAAAAAGTGTTCAAAGATCACATCCACCCAAATGGTTATAAAGCAAAATGGTTGTACAATACAATATACTGCTGCACTGTGTTTCAATAACACATCGTTCTGAGCAAAACCCAACTCCTGTCACATTATTCGCATTGTAAAAAAAGGGCACTTACTAGTAACATGCAATAACCATATGTGCAGGCAGCATTTGCCATCACATTTATTATTGCTTGGCAACTGGTGGCTTCGCCAGCGGGCCTCAACCACTTGCTATCCCTCTCTTTCGGTGCAAAGGGACCATGCGGTCCTCCCATTCACGCAACTTAAAAACAGTACAGCCCATTCCTCTCCTGCACTGATACATACAGTACTGCTCGCTCCTCTCCTGCACCGATACATACAGTACTGCCCGCTCCTCTCCTGTGCTGATAAATACTGTACTGCCCGCTCCTCTCCTGTGCTGATAAATACAGTACTGCCCGCTCCTCTCCTGCGCTGATACATACAGTACTGCCCGCTCCTCATGTGCTGATACATACAGTACTGCCCGCTCCTCTCCTGCGCTCATACATACAGTACTGGCCGCTCCTCTCCTGTGCTGATAAATACAGTACTGCCCGCTCCTCTCCTGCGCTGATAAATACAGTACCGCCCGCTCCTCTCCTGCGCTGATACATACAGTACTGCCCGCTCCTGCGCTCATACATACAGTACTGCCCGCTCCTCTCCTGCGCTCATACATACAGTACTGCCCGCTCCTCTCCTGTGCTGATACATACAGTACTGCCCGCTCCTCTCCTGTGCTGATACATACAGTACTGCCCGCTCCTCTCCTGTGCTGATACATATAGTACTGCCTGCTCCTCTCCTGCGCTGATACATACAGTACTGCCTGCTCCTCCCCTGCGCTGATACATACAGTACTGCCCGCTCCTCTCCTGCACTGATACATACAGTACTGCCTGCTCCTCTCCTGCGCTGATACATACAGTACTGCCCGCTCCTCTCCTGTGCTGATACATACAGTACTGCCCGCTCCTCTCCTGCACTGATACATACAGTACTGCCCGCTCCTCTCCTGCGCTGATACATACAGTACTGCCCGCTCCTCTCCTGCGCTGATACATACAGTACTGCCCGCTCCTCTCCTGTGCTGATAAATACAGTACTAGTCAACAGCGCAGGAAATAGTCAACAGCGCAGGAGGGGAGGAGCGGAACAGGATTCACCAGCGGGGAGAAGCTCCAACGTCCCATATATGTGCGCAATGTGCAGCCCTCGAGGGTTTAAGGGCAGCACATGCGACCCATGCCATATATCACGTTGCATACCACTGCCATGTATGTTAAAAGGATAACATTAAAAACAGATTTAGAAACTAAATAAATAACTATCAAATATCTACAAGCAATGGAAGAGGGGGGGGGGGGAATGAGAGGTTGATTTACTTCACTTAGATTGTAAGCTCTTCGGGGCAGGGACGCCTTTTCCTATTGTTTTGTCTGAAGCGCTTATTCACATTGTATTATAATATGCACGTGTATTGTAAAGCGCTATGTACCTGGATAGCACTATATGAATAAAGACATACATACTTTATAGCAGCACAAATACAGTATTAAGGAAAACACTGCTTTAGTTCATTGGGGATACTCATACAAGGCAGCATTATCAAGTTTCAAACAGCTGTAAAAATTGAAAACATACTGGGGTCGCTAGGAATCGGGGACAGAAACCTCCTCCTAGTCTAGCATCTATTTTTCATCTGGCACGTGAAAAAAACATGCAAAAAGTCCTTTGGGATAGAAAACATGGTGTTGGGGAGGAAAGAAAGATATGCGGGAGGGGGGGAGAGGAGAGAGAAGGGGGAGAGAGAGAAGGGGGAGAGAGAGAAGGGGGAGAGGAGAGAGAGAAGGGGGAGAGGAGAGAGAGAAGGGGGAGGAGAGAGAGAAGGGGGAGGAGAGAGAGAAGGGGGGAGGAGAGAGAGAAGGGGGGAGGAGAGAGAGAAGGGGGAGGAGAGAGAGAAGGGGGAGGAGAGAGAGAAGGGGGGAGGAGAGAGAGAAGGGGGGAGGAGAGAGAGAAGGGGGGAGGAGAGAGAGTGAGAGGGACAGGGTGGGGAAGAGTAATACAGTGGGAGAGTGAAAGGGAGTTTAGGAAAAGAAGAGTGGGGGATAGGGTAAGGGGAGTAAGAGAGAAATGGGGGGGGCATGTAAGAGAGATGCAGATTAGAAATGTATGTACATTAAGCGGCACCCCCCAGCCAAAATAATTGCTCACTCGACTTACAGTGCTATTAAAACTGAAAGCATGTAAAGCAGGAGTGGCCAACTCTAGTCATCAAGAGACAGGCATTCTACTGAGCCACATGTGCTGAAGCAGGGATATCCCCAAAACCTGGCCTGTTGATGGCCCTTGAGGACTGGAGTTAGCCACCCCGGATGTAAAGGATGTTCTTGTTATCCAACAACAACTTCTTCTCTGTCATTATCTACACAGCGCCAATGTACTCTGCAGCGCAATACAGTGCAATTCTTACTGGATAACACGGAACTCCTCATTCAAGGAAAGAAAAGTAAGAACTGACAGGTACAACTAAACAGTTTGAACGCTTACAGCTTCTTGAAATCCATTAAACTATTACCAACTAGTCACCAATAAGAGCACTACAAGGGTACTAGGTCTTCAAACTTTTATTTGCAGAGCTCCATAAGTTATATTCCCAGGCCTTCTGCAGCAAACACTTGACTGTTGACATTTATTAATGATCATATTTACAATATTTCACATTTTGTTTTTACTATATTTAAGTTTGTTTACAATGACACATGAAAGCCCTTTAACACTAAATCCAACATCACCTAGAAACCAAACAAAAAAGGTTTCAAGGTCTGGACTGATATGAAAATGATTTATAGATCAATTTTCCTCGTATTTCTGGCTTCTTAATGGCGGTCATCAGAGAAATATTTATGACTGGCCCCAGAATGTGAAGCCTCCAGTCTTGAGAAGTTCTATGACTTCGGGAATAGGGTTACCTACATTAATATTGGTTTGAAGATTTTAAATATGTAAGAATCCACCTTTGACTAAGTTCTTTGATGCAGGCCTTCTACTCTCTCACTTTTTTGCATTTATGTGTGGAAACATATCCTTTCCGACACTTTCCACCAAAAACTAAAAAGCAATTGTTGTGACTTCTATATAAATACAACTGAAATACGTGATTTTGATTTTTCTCCCACAAAATTGTGACTGTAAATATGCGTAGATAGAAATTTCTGCTAATTTTGTACTACAGCCATAAAAAACTAATTCAGGACAAAATGGCATTAAATGATCTATCATGCATTCAATAATTTAACAATACTGAGGGGGTAATTTTATACACACCGAAATGGCTGTTCTCAGCTGAAAATACCCTCTAGATGCCAATGGGGATTTTTTACCCGAAAATAGACCAAATGGCTGTTTTGGAGTATATAGAATTTACCAAATCACTTATACTTTTCAGGACCAGTTTTCTTTGAGGTTTTTTTTTGCCTGCATCAATTACATGGACAAAAAAACACACTCAAATGCTTCACTGCAATCATTCTTGGCCCTTTAACGACAGCTTTACATTAATGATGAATCATCTATTTTGTATTCTTCGATGTAAATTCCTACTTTGAGGTCAAAATCACGTCACATCCGCCTGCTGAATCTTCCATGTCAAATTGAAACTGCAGTGTTCCACCAAAAGTTATAATGAATGAGTTTCAAACACTCAAATGTTGGTGCAGGAGAGTTCTAAGTGATACTCAGCAAATATTCCATCGCAACACGGTTTATATTATCAAGTACTATGGAAGGATTCTATGGCCATAGATGATCAAATATTGTCCTAAATAACGTTTGCACTTATTCCAACACAGACAAGTGTATGCATCAGCATAGTATATATTTTGAATATTCTGTTTCCAACCATGGCTTCAGAAGACCTCTCTCCCACTGGTGAACATATTTTCAACAAACCACTGCAATGGGGTCCTTATTAGAATATGTCATTACAAAACTGCAGCAAACGTAATATTCAAGATGAGTTCCCACATCGACATTAGAATATTTACGTGTGAAGTCACAATATTTTATACAGTTCCAAGTTACAATAGGTTTAATCAAGAATCTCTCAATATGTTCCTGTGCCACATAGAGGAAAGTATTCCATTTTTACATAACTATATATTTAATTGGATATCTTGGTCAACTCCAACACCAAGATGGAGTTTCTCTCAAAAGTTGACCTGGTAACAACATACTTGCAGCATTATGCTTCAACGCAACAGGTTGCAGGCAATATTGAAGAAATAAGAAGCTGCAATGGCAGTAAAAGTCTCAATTCTTCTTTACACAAAGCATTAGCAACAAATCTAGACATTTTTCCAAACATGTTTTTAAATAACCAGTAAAATGCCCAAACAACTAAATGGGGAAAAAGGGAGAATAACAAAGCTATAAAATCGCAGTAAAAACATTGCTATTCCATGAGATCTTATTTTAACACTCCACACATGACATCAATTCAACTTTCTGCCCCCGTCCCCCCCCCCCCCCCTTTACTCCTTAAAAGACACCTCTCACATTTCATGCTTCACTGCAGGACTAATGCAGCATTAATGATCAACTTCCATGTTATAAGCATCAAAATACCACATATTTCTACAAAACACTCAGATTTTTCCCAGTCTTCTTTTCCCAGAGTATACGCCTGTGCTCAAAACAAGTTGTCAAAGCATTATCAGTTGGGGGAAAAGACACATCTTTAACGTAATATAAAACAGGAGAAAGAAAAAATGAGAGAGAGGGGATAGAAACACCCCAAGGAGGGTGCAGTCAACAAGTGCTTCTTTTAACATTTCCCGATCCCAGACTCCAAAGGCAGCCAATGGGAAAGACACAAATTACCTGGTGGATGTCCCTTTCCTGACGTCGCAGATGCTGCATTTGAAGGCTTCAGCGCTGTTTTTGAAGGTGCATACGCTACAGTCCCAGTAGCTTTCGTCGGCTGAAGGTTTAGCTTGCCTTTTTGGCCTGTACCAAACAGACATATATACAGGCCTGTCAAATATCAATCATTTGGATTCTCTCATTCCTCACACTTCAGCGACACCTCATTTACTGATATGGGAAATACTGCTGTCTCAAAATGTGGAGGGCTGCAGAAGTCCCTAATTTAACTTGAACCTTCATCTCAATGTATGTGTGCACATTTACATAGCCAAAAATAGATACACAAGCACATTGCATATATAGGTAAATACACAGGGATAGGTTACCAGATCTGTAGCAACAGGGAGGGATTGAGGGGTGCTGCTCCTTGAAATGTTTTGCTACCCGTCAAATTAACCACTACAGTCCTGCAGGGGTTAAGATGAGTGCATAACGCAACCATGCATGATAATGTCTAAGGAAAGCTAAACTGACCCAGCTAACCCTCTGCCATGCGAACTGCCCTCCCACTAACTACCCTATGACAGTGCCCCAGTTAGTGGGTTTAATAGACACACACACACACACACAGCAGCAGCATCCCTGGCAAAGAGAGGAATTTGTCACCCTCCCCTGTGACATGTCGCCCTGACTAACACCCCTCCTACCTCCCAACTCTACCCATGCCACCATTAACCCCTTTCAGGACTTTGCGCCACGCTCCTGGGAGGCCCCTGTGCCACCAATGGGGGTTATAAGCAGGCATTAAAAAAAAAAAAGCAACACCCCACAGCCCCAAAAATACACAGAAAAAAAAAGACAAATAACCCCCAACCTTACCCCAAAGATACAAGATGACACGGCCTCCCCTTCACTAGTAACCCTCCTCAATTACATAACAACCCACATTACAAAGAAAAGCTGCAGAGGGCTGGGACTGGGGCTGATCTAGTTATAATGCAAGGGGCAGCTCCGGCGTTTGTCTCCTCTCACCCTCTCACCCTACCCTGCTTTTTGTGGTAAATATTCTCTTTGTCTGAGGCTGTGCAGGGAGTGAGAGTGTGTGAGAGAGTATGTGTGTTATGTATCTGAGAGAGGATCAGCCGCCATAGCTCTGCTCGCCCCTGGCACCTTCCTCCCCAGCACACACAGGGATACACATCTATATACAGTATCTGTATATATACACAGTATGTTAAAGTAGCTATATCATATGGGGTGACCGGGGGGGGGGGGTGCATAGCAGACCCCAACTTACAAGGACATGGGGGGAGGGGGGGACATGTCTAGTTGTAGACATTTAATGGGGGTATTAATAACCCTGGCACCCCCCTCCCCAACACATATAGGGATTTATACAGAATATACACCACACACATTGATATATATATAAACACATTAATATATGTGCACATTTATTTATATATATATATATTAAAGTAGCAATATAAATAGGGTGAGGGATGGGGGGCTGGCACTGCAGACCCCAAGTTACACAGACAAGGAGAGGCGCGTTATGTCTACATCTGTATACATGTAATGAGGCAAGGGGGTATAAATAACCCTAGCACCCCCCGGCATGCCTTACTGTACCTGGTCGGGCTCTTCTTGTCACCCATAGTCATGAATGTAAAATCCACGCCTGCTTCACCCTCCCCCCCCACCTTTTTTCTGTAATCCTACGTGCACCTCCCAGCAGAGAATAAAGGATGTTATAGGGAGGGGGGGCAGATACACGGGGGAAGGGATATTAATGTGTATATATAATGTATATATATATATATATATATGATATAGTGATGGGAGGTGGGTTATCTCCGTCCTGTCCGCCGCCGCTCCGCTGCCAGACTGCTGCACACACACAGCAGGGACGGAAGGAGGGGCGGGGCCCGGCCACGGTGACGTCACGAAGGGACTCAGCCAATCAGAGGCCGCAGGGGCTTTAAAAGTCCAGGATTTGGGAAGGGAAACTGGTCTCGGTTAAGGCCACCGCCTTATATATAAAATATATTTAAAAAAATATATATATGTATATGTAATTATGGATTTCAGGCAAAAGGTGACATGGTGTGCTCATTTGCATGTCATTTCCCAGATTCCCTTGCTGCAGTGGAATCACTGTATGCTAGGTAAGGGGAGTGCAAACTTTTCCTGCTGCACACCCTATCTGGCCTGCTCCGGATTCGTCTCGCCCCACCCCACCTGCCGCCTTGTCAGATGACACTCCGGGGTCACGTGACGTCAGGTCACGTGACCAGCGGCGTCATTTGACGCCTATGACGTTACGTCACATTACCCCGCGGCATTATTTGATGCCGCGTTGCCATGGAGACGCACCACAGCTTCTGAATCTCTGTAAGTTTTCCTGTTGCAGAGGCCTCACATGATCCCCAGGAATTTAATTTAAATGCCTGGGGGAAGAGCGCGAGACTTCTGCAACCGCCCACGCCACCCCCAGACAAATCTCCTTGCCCCCCAGTTTGTGCAGTCCTGTGCTAGGTGATAATGGTGAAAGGCAGGGTTGCAGACCCGCGTGCGGACGCCTGCACGCGGGAGGGGGCGTGCGTTGCGCAAGTAATCAGTTCAAACTGATTTCTTGGTGCGACAGGCCGCTCACGTGAGCGGTTCGCCCAATGAGGGCGAACCAGCTCTGTGATATCACTGGCACGCCCCTAGACACACCCACGGTGCTCGTACCATGGCCGAAAAACGCACCCGCTTCAAACGGGTGATGTCACGGCCGCGCACGCCTCCGCACGGGCGAAGGCACCATGGCCTAAGACGTGAATGTGCTCACAAGTGGTCTTTCTATTCTCTCTCTCACTCTCTCTCTCTCTCTCATATGTGTGTGTTTATTGTTATTGTTGTTGAGAAAGGGGGGAGAGAGGTGATGGGGGGGATGTGGAGGAGAGATGGGTGGGTTGGTGGAGGAGAGATGGGTGGTGGAGAGATGGGTGGGTTGGTGGAGGAGAGATGGGTGGTGGAGAGATGGGTGGGTGGTGGAGAGGTGGGTGGATGGGTGGTGGAGGAGAAATGGGTGGGTGGTGGAGGAGAGGTGGGTTGGGTGGGTTTGGAGGACAGGTGGGTTGGGTGGGTGTGGAGGAGAGATGGGTGGGTTGGGTGGGTGTGGAGGAGAGATGGGTGGGTGTGGAGGAGAGATGGGTGGGTTGGGTGGGTGTGTAGGAGAGATGGGTGGGTTTGGTGGGTGTGTAGGAGAGATGGGTGGGTTGGGTGGGTGTGTAGGAGAGATGGGTGGGTTGGGTGGGTGTGTAGGAGAGATGGGTGGGTTGGTTGGTTTGTGTAGGAGAGGTGGGTTGGGTGGGTGTGTAGGAGAGATGGGTGGGTTGGGTGGGTGTGTAGGAGAGATGGGTGGGTTGGGTGGGTTGGGTGGGTGTGTAGGAGAGGTGGGTTGGGTGGGTGTGTAGGAGAGATGGGTGGGTTGGGTGGGTGTGTAGGAGAGATGGGTGGGTTGGGTGGGTGTGTAGGAGAGATGGCTGGGTGGGTAGGTGTGGAGGGGAGATTGTGGAGGAGAGATGGGTGGGATGGGTTGGTGTGAAGGAGAGATGGGTGGATGGGTGTGAAGGAGAGATGGGTGGATGGGTGTGGAGGAGAGATGGGTGGGTGTGGAGGAGAGATGGGTGGGTGGATGTGTAGGAGAGATGGGTGGGTTGGGTGGGTGTGTAGGAGAGATGGGTGGGTTGGGTGGGTGTGTAGGAGAGATGGGTGGGTTGGGTGGGTGTGTAGGAGAGATGGGTGGGTTGGGTGGGTGTGTAGGAGAGATGGGTGGGTTGGGTGGGTGTGTAGGAGAGATGGGTGGGTTGGGTGGGTGTGTAGGAGAGATGGCTGGGTGGGTAGGTGTGGAGGGGAGATTGTGGAGGAGAGATGGGTGGGATGGGTTGGTGTGAAGGAGAGATGGGTGGATGGGTGTGGAGGAGAGATGGGTGGGTGTGGAGGAGAGATGGGTGAGTGGGTAGATGTGGAGGAGAGATGGGTGGGTTGGTGTGGAGGAGAGATGGGTAGGTTGGTGTGGAGGAGAGATGGGTGGTGAGTATGGAGGAGAGATGGGTGGGTGTAGAGGAGAGATGGGTGGGTGGGTGTAGAGGAGAGATGGGTGGTGGGTGTAGAGGAGAGATGGGTGGGTGGAGGAGAGGTGGGTGGGTGTGGAGGAGAGGTGGGTGGGTGGTAGTGAAGGAGAAATGGCTTGGTGGGTGTGGAGGAGAAATGGGTGGGTGGGTGTGGAGGATGGGTGGGTGTGGAGAAGGGGTAGGTGGGTGGGTGTGGAAGAAAAGTGGGTGGGTGGGTGTGGAGGAGAAGTGGGTGGGTGGGTGTGGAGGAGAGATGGGTAGGTGTGGAGGAGAGATGGGTGGGTGGGTAGGTGTGGAGGAGAGATGGATGGGTTGGGTGGGTGTGGAGGAGAGATGGGTGGGTTGGGTGGGTGTGGAGGAGAGATGGGTGTGTGTGGAGCAGAGATGGGTGGGTTGGGTGGTGTGGAGAGGACATGGGTGTGGAGTAGGGATTGTGGAGGAGAGATGGGTGGTTGGGGGTGGAGGATAGATGGGTTGGTGTGGAGGAGAGATGGATGGATTGATGTGAAGGAGAGATGGGTGAGTGGATGTGGAGGGGAGATGGGTGTTGGGTATGGAGGATGGATGGGTGGGTGCGTGGGTGGAGGAGAGATGGGTGGGTGTGGAGGAGGGGTGGGTGGGTCTGGAGGAGAGATGGGTGGGTGTGGAGGAGAGATGGGTGGGTGTGGTGGGGAGGTGAGTAGGTGTGGTGGGGAGGTGGGTGGGTGTGGTGGGGAGGTGGGTGGGTGTGGTGGGGAGGTGGGTGGTGGGTGTGGAGGAGAGGTGGGTGGCTGGGAGGGTTTGGAGAGGTGGATGGGATGGTTAGTGTAGAGGAGAGGCGGGTGGGTGTGGAGGAGAGATGGGTGGGTGTGGAGGAGAGGTGGGTGGGTGTGGAGGAGAGATGGGTGGGTGTGGAGGAGAGGTGGGTGTGGAGGAGAGGTGGGTGGTCAGTGTGGAGGGGAGGTGTGTGGTGGGTGTGGAGGAGAGGTGGGTGGGTATGGAGTAGAGGTTTGTGGAGGAGAGGTGGGTGGGTGTGTGTGGAGGAGAGATGGGTGGGGGTGGTGGGTGTTAGTGGAGGAAAGATGGATGGGTGGGTGAGTGTGGAAGAGAGGTGGGTGGGTGTGGAGGAGAGATGGGTGGGTGTGGAGGAGAGGTGGATGGGTCTGGAGGAGAGGTGGGTGGGTGTGGAGGATAGATGGGTAGGTGGGTGTGGAGAAGAGATGGGTGGGTGGGATGTTTGTGGAGGAGAGATGTTGTGGAGGAGAGATGGGTGGGTGGGTGTGGAAGAGAGATGGGTGGGTGGGTGTGGAGGAGAGATGGGTGGGTGGGTGGGTGAGTGTGGAGGAGAGATGGGTGGGAGTGGAGGGGGGGAGTGAGATGGGTGGGGGGAGTGAGGTGGAGTGGGGGAGGGAGATGGGTGGAGGGGGGAGATAAATGGGTGGGAGTGAAGTGGGGATGAGAGATGAGTGGGAGTGGAGGGGGGAGAGAGATGAGTGGGAGTGGAGGGGGAGAGAGATGAGTGTGAGTGGAGGGGGGAGAGAGATAAGTGGGAGTGGAGGGGTTGATAGAGATGAGTGAGGGTGGAGGGGAGAGTGAGATGAGTGGGGGTGGAAGGGGGAGTGAGATGGATGGGAGTGGAGGGTGGAGGGAGATGGGTGGGAGTGGAGGGGGGAGGGAGAGATGGGTGGGATTGTAGGGGGGAAGAGAGATGGGTGGGAGTGGAGGGTGGGGGAGAGGTGGGTGGGTGGGAGTGGAGGGTGGGGGAGAGGTGGGTGGGTGGGAGTGGAGTGGGGTAGAGGTGGGTGGGTGGTAGTGAAGTGGGGGAGAGGTGGGTGGGTGCAGAGGGGGGATGAGATGTTGGTGGGGGCAGGGGGGAGAGAGATGGGAGGAGGGGGAGGGAGATGGATGGAGGAAGAGAGGTGGGTGGAGGGGAGATAGATGGGTGGAGGGAGATGGGTGGTGGGGAGAGAGATGGGGGAGGGATATATGGGTGGGGTGGAGGGGCAAAGAGATGGGTGGGGGAGAGAAATGGGTGGGCGGTGCAGGGGGGAGAGGAGGGAGGGGGCAGAGGGGAGAGAAGGTAGAGAGGAGAGAGGGGGAGATAGGGAGGGGAGGGGGAGAGGAGGGAGGGGAAGGGGGAGATAGGGAGGGGAAGAGGGGGAGAGTGAGGGAGGAGAAGGGCAAGAGAGGGAGGGGAAGTGGGAGAGAATGGGAGAAGGGAGGGGGAGACTGGAGGGAGGGTGGGAGAGAGGGGGGAGAGTGGAGGGAGGGTGGGAGAGAGGAGGGAGGGTGGGAGAGAGGAGGAAGGGAGGGCGGGGATGAGGTAGGGCAGAGGGGAGGGATGAGGGCTTGGAGGGGGAGAGAGATGGGTGGGGGTGGAGGGGGAGAAAGATGGGAGGGTGGTGCAGTGAGAAAGATGGGGTGGAGTGGGGGGAGAGATGGGTGGGTTGAAGTGGGCGGGAGAGAGATGGGTTATTTATTATTTATTTATAAAATATTTTACCAGGAAGTAATACATTGAGAGTTACCTCTCGTTTTCAAGTATGTCCTGGGCATGGAGTGGAGGGGGGGGAGAGATGAGTGGGTGGGTGGTGGAGGGGGGGGGGTGAGATGGGTGGACGGGGAGAGAGATTGGTGGGATAGAGTTTGGGGGAGAGAGCTGGGTTGGAGTGAAGGGGGGAGAGAGCTGGGTTGGAGTGGAGTAGGGGAGAAGGGTGGGGTAGAGGGGGGAGAGATATGAGAGGGGTTGAAGGGGGGACAGATGGGTGGGGGGGAGGGGCAAAGAGATGGGTGGGGGCTGGAGAGGGGGAGAAATGGGTGGGCGGTTCAGGTGGAGGAGAGGAGGGACAGAGGAGGGGCGTGAGGGGGGAGAGAGGGAGGGAAAGGTGGAGAGAATGGAGGGGGCGGGGAGCTTAGAGAGGGTGGGTGGGAGAGAGGAGGGAGTGGGGGAGAGAGGAGGGAGTGGGGGGAGAAGAGGGAGGGGGGATAGAGGAGGGAGTGGGGGGAGAGGAGGGAGGGGGGAGAGAGGAGGAAAGGGAGGAAGGAGAGGGGATTGGAGAGGGAGGAGAGGGGGAAGGGGTGAGGTGGGAGGAGAGTGGGATAGGGTGGGAGGGGGATAGGGTGGGGGGAGAGAGAGAGAGGAGAAGAGGGGGGAATAGGAGGGGGAGATAGGAGAAGGGGAAGAGGGGGAGAGAGGAAGGAGGTGTGAGAGGAGAGGGGGCAAGAGGAGGGGGAAAGAGGATGGGGGAGAGAAGAGGGGGGAGAGAGAAGGGGGAGAAGAGTAGGGGGGAGAGAGGAGGGAGTGGGGGAGGGGGGGAGAGCAGGGAGGGAGAGGGAGAGAGGAGAAGAGGGGGGAAGAGGAGGGGGAGAGAGGAGAAGAGGGGGAAGAGGAGGGGGAGAGAGGAGAAGGGGAAGAGGGGGAGAGAGGAAGGAGGTGTGGGATGAGAGGGGGCAAGAGGAGGGGGAAAGAGGATGGGGGAGAAAAGAGGGGGGGAGAGAGGAGGGAGTGTGGGAGGGAGGGGGGAGAGAGCAGGGAGGGAGGTGGGAGAAGAAGGGGGTTGGGGAGGGAGGAGAGGGTGATAGGGTGGGAGGAGAGGCGGATACGTTGGGAGGAGAGAAGAGAAAAGGATGTGATAGAGGAGAAGAGGGGGGAAAGAGGAGGGGTAGAAAGGAGAAGGAGAAGAATGGGAAGAGAAGGGTGTGAGAGTAGGGGAAAAGAGGATGGGGAGAGAAGAGGATGGGGAGAGAAGAGGGGGAGAGAGGAGAAGGGGAGAGGAGTAGGGGGAGAGAGGAGAAGGGAGATAGAGGAGAGGATGGGGGAGGAGGATGGGAGAGGAGGGGAGAGAGAGGAAGGAGGGAGAGAGGACAGAGGGGGAGAGATGGGGGTGGGAAGAAAGGAGGGGGGAGAGAGGAAGGCGGGAGGAAAGTGGGGGAGAGAAGAGGGATGGAATGGGGGAGGGAGGGGAGAAAAGTGTAGAGGGGGGAGTGGAGAGGAAGGAGGAGAAAGAGGAGGGAGGAGAGAGAGAGTGGATGAGGAGAGGGAGTAGGGAGAGGGGATAGAATGTGGAGGAGGTAGGATGCAGGAGAGTAGGGAGGAGGAGATGGGGAGAGGGGAGGGAGGAGGGGAGGGAAGGAGGAGGGGAGAGAGGAGGGAGACGGGAATGGGGAGTGGGTATAGGGGGGAGAGGAAGGGGGATAGGGAGAAGAGAGGGAGGGGGAAGAGAGGGTGGGAGTGAGAGGAGAAGGGGCAGGGGAGAGAAAGAGGGAGGGGTAGATGAAAGGGGGAAATGGAGGGGGGAAGGGGGAGAGAGAAGGAGGCGAGGGAGGGGTGAAGGGAGAGGTGGGCCAGGAGGGAGGAAGATAGCAAGGGAAGGGGGAGAGGGAGGGGGGAAGAGAGGGAAGGGAGAGGAGGGAGCGGAGGGCAGAAGGCAGGGGGAGAGGGGGGGATGAGGAGAGAGGGGGGAATATAAGGGAGGGGGTTTGATGGAGGTGGCTTGGAGAGGGAAGAATGGGAGGGAGGTGGGAGAAAGAGGGAAAGGAGCAGGGTGAGAGAAGGGGGGGCAGCGGGAGGAAAGGGGCAGGGGCATGGGAAAAGGTGAAAGCGGGTGAAAGGGAGGAATGGGGGCATGGGGGAGGGGAGGGGGAATAGGGGGGAGGATGGAGGGGAAGAGAAATATGGAGGGGAGAGAGAGAGAGAGAAGAGGTAGTGAGCAACTCCAGTCCTCAAGGGCCACCAACAGGTCAGGTTTTCAGGATATACCTGCCTCAGCACAGTCAAAGACTGAGCCACTGATTGAGCCACCTGTACTGAACCAGGAATATCTTGAAAACCTGACCTGTTGGTGGCCCTTGAGGACTGGAGTTGCCCACCTCTGCAATAACATCTGCTGCATCTGTATAAAACAATGCCTCCCGCTCTGTTGAAATAAGGGGGGAGTTATTATAAAGAGCCACAGAATAATCCAAAAAGAATACAGTTGGTTATTGGTTTCTCTCTAAATCTACCTGGCTGCAGCTCCATCTCTTACCTGAACCTCCTCATGACTTGTAGGTACAGGGATCCCGCCCCGGTTTGGCCTCTAAGAGAGGAGTTGGGTCAACTGCCAAAATGTTTCATATGTGAAGGTTCCGTGCATGAGACTGTCCCTGCATCAGGACTGCGAGCTGCGCTGCATGGACTATTCTGATTGGTTATTCTCCTGTGTTAGGCAGGAGTTGTAATGTTAATGTCACGGCCATTGAAGTGGGTGACCCAGCTCCTTGTGACCGTAGGCAAGTCACTTTACCTGCTCGTGCCTTTAGCACCAAAATAAAAAAATGGTTGTAAACTCTTGAGGGCAAAGACTCATTGTATCAAAAATAAATTTGTACAGTGCTGTGTTCATTGTTCTATGATTTCCACCCAATAGTGCAGAATTATGAATTTTGCTAACGAATAATTGTCCTGGTTACGTGTAGCAGGAGATTTAAACACTGCAGGGAGATACCGGCGCCCCATACCAGGGCCTGTACCTCAGGAAGCAGGGGGTTCCGCGGGGCTGAAATTAATGCAGTTCAGCTCCGGAGACCCCCTGCTTCAATACTGTGTTATTAAAATAACATAAAAGCCCTGCGATCACCTGTTAGAGACGTGCAGGTACAGTAACTGAGTCTGTCTACTCTCCATGCGCGTCTCTTACAGACAGAAGTGGCTGCAAAGGTACATAGGAAAGGTCTGCTTAACGCCAGCCTGGAGCAGGTGATAAAAAAGTGGATCTAATACAAGTATTAATAGTATTTCTAAAAGTATCGAATATCGATATTTTTTTGCTTAAACTTGCTATATTCTCTCTGTTTTTTTTCCGAAATCGACAATGTTTACTTAAACGTTGGATATTCTCGCTGTTTTTATTCTTTAGAATCCGTATTTTTAACGCACCCAAAAGAAGGTGCCCTATTGTTGGCGATACAACATTGATGTATTGCACCATAAAAATAACGCACATTTTTTGGAGATAATTTTGCATTATTAGATTATCGAAATATGATGACTCCAGGCCATAGTTTTGTATAGATGTGATACTCTCAATGCCTCACTGTAACTCCTCTATAGTGTGCGTGTGGCTGGACCCCGTACTGTATTGTATTCTTTATTTAATGCCAACCATGTACACAGTGATAATATACAAGTATATAAGACGTATTACATGGAAGAAACATACCAATAAGTGCATAATACATCAAAGTAAACAAAGGGGATAGAAGTCCTTTCCCTGAAGAGCTTGTATTCTACAGTAAGTGAACATGAACTGCCTCCTGACTTGTGGATGAGCTCAAATGGTGGGGCTTGATATCCAAGAAAAGAAAATAAGGCATTCAGCCTGTAGTACGTTTGTGGGCAACACACGGACCTCTGGGGCTTTGTCTGTGGCTCCCCAACTGCTGGCCGCCTCTCTCTCCAGTGTAGAGGGAATGAAGATGTTGCTAGTGTGGGTCGTAGTTTCTCTCCACTCCTGCAGCTAAGCAGCAGATAAATACTGTGCTGCCTCGCACCTCTCCTGAGCTAATCACTAGTTCTCAGTGTAAAAAGGAGTGGGACAGGATTAATCTGCGCGGCATTAAGAAGCTGTGGTAGTATAATGATGGCAGGGATTACATCTGCCATAGCAATAAACCCAGTGAAATTGCACTGAAAACAATTTCTCCACAAAAGTGCTCTAGGCTTCTTCAACAAACAAAACTGGTGGCCTGTACAATTATTGTAACAAACGTCAAAACATTGCACTATAGAATAGAGCTTGTGTGCAGTAGCTCATTAAAACCAATTTGCCAAAGACATTCCCACCACCTTATTGCCCTCACATCGAGATCCAACTAGGCATCCCTGACACCAAGCATCTAGCACAGCGGTCGGTGGTGGGAGTCAGGCAGAGTTCATCCTAAAGGATGAAGATATTGGTCAAGTGTATCTCCAAAGTACAATGGTACCCAAGATTTTGGTTCTGGATTTCACAAGATCGTTAGTTGTGCTGCTTACTCAGACATCCCTCTAACAGCGACACTGTATAATACCTACTGACCGTGCTAAGTAAACAGATGAACTCTTCTCAACCTTTTTGGGCCTCCATCGAATGGAAACAAAAATACATTGCAAATACCCCTCTTAAAACATGTTTATTGCAAAATTGGGGTAAATCTAGGGCACAATTTTGAGGGGCAGAGAGAGATAGACAAACAGACCACAGAGGCACAAAGTCACAGAGACAAACAGAGAAAAAGAAAATCCCATAGAAAACAATGGCCTTTTTCTTTTTGGTACGTACAGTATTGTGCATTTTTGTTGCTGTAGATTTGCCTTAATTTTTCACCTGACCCTCGCATACACACACAGATGCATGCAGACCCATTTGCACTCACAGTACACAGACACACATTCAGTACTAGAAATACACAGAGACATGTGCACATTTACACACATATACCAGACATACACAATATGCACAAATTCAGTCACACGTTCTTCATCTGCTTCTGTTTTGCTATCTGTGACACTCTCTCCTCCCCTAATTTTCTGTCTCTGTGCCATGTTTTTTGTTTGTATCTCCCTTTCTGCCTTCTCTCCCTCCCCCTCTTCCCCCCCCCCCATTGTGTTTCTCACTCTGCCCCCTTGTCTGTCTCTCTCGGCCCCTGTTTGTCTTGCTCCCCTGTTTGTCTCACTGTCCCCTGTCTTGTCTGTGTGTCTCTCTGCCCCCTTGTCTGTCCCCCTCTCTCTGGCCACTTGACTGTGTGCCTCTCAATCTGCCACGTTGTTTGTCTCTCCACCCTTTTTTCTATATTGTCTCTCTCTGCCCCCTGCCTTGCCCGTGTTTGTCTCTCGCAGTCCACTTGTTTATTTGTCTCTGCCTCTTGTCTGTCTCTGCCCACTGCCATGTCTGTCTGTCTGTCTCTCTTCCCCCTTGGCTTTCTCTCTCACTGTCTCTCTCTGCCCCCTGTTTGCCTTTCTCTCTCTCTCTGTCTCTCTCTCTATCCCTTTGTCTGTCTTTCTCTACCTCCTTGTTTGTTTGTCTCTTTCTGCCAACATGTCGGTTTTCTCTCTCCCTCCCTCCCTCCCTCTCCCCACTTGTCTGTCTCCTCTGAAAAAACCCTACTCCCCCTGCTAAGGTGGTGCACCTCCCCAGATGGGGGGTCATTCTAAATTCTCCAAAAGTGGCTGTCCCGGGGGGCCCCTCCCCATTGACGTCAACGAGGTTTTGGGCTGATAACTCCCCAATCTGCCAATTTGTGGTATATCCATGGATAAGTATCCACTTTAGAAAAGTAGCATTTCCAGAATCAGAGCAGGTATTGCAATCTTGTTCGTCGTCTCTGTGGCAACCACACAGACTCCCAGTGTTCCTGTCAGACACCTAGGATCCTTTTCATTATCCTCCGATAAGTGCATTTCTGGGCGGAAAAGGCTGTTTTTTGGCATGAATATGGCACCTCCCAGTATTTTATTTATTAAGCCCTTCAGTGCCGGATGTTTCTTCCACCTCCGTGGCCCCGGTCCCGCCAGCACTAGCGGTTACGTGATCGCTGTCTTTCGAGCTAATGCCATCGCTTCCTCATTCCGCTGACGCTAACGAAAGGGGAGGGTCCTATCCTGCTTTGTTCACCGTCAACACGCCTGGGGAACCAAGCAAATCCCAATGACGTACAGCAAACGTTATAAGGAGCTTCCACGGTGCTGCTCTACAAGACATGCCCTGTACATCCATAGGGTCTTCAAGGGCTTAATACTTTATCATATGTCCTAACCATCACTGCTGTTTTATTTTGTCTCTGGTTTGTATTTGTGAAGGCTCATCTAAAACAGTGGGGGGGCGGGGATCCTCTCCTAACGCGCTATGCTCAATTTTAGCTAGGAAGACATCCAGTTTCAATGGATTGCTTTAAAGAAGCTCCAGATAAACCCTTAACCATGGATATGTTTCGAGTTAAAAAGCATTTAGGATTTAAGAATACTTTTACTAAGTCCCAGAGGGCTGATTTAAAACCGATCCCCACAATGGCACAGATCTTTTCCATGCAATAAATGCCATTTTATTTCAGTGTGAAAGTGTTTGACATGCATAGTCGCAGTTTCACTTTATCGAAACAAAAAATAAAGGGCTTGTAGCAGTCTGCGTACAGGAAGCCTACTGCTGATTCTGAGGCTACAGCAGTCTGCGTACAGGTAGCCTGATTCTGAGGCTACAGCAGTCTGCGTACAGGTAGCCTACTGCTGATTCTGAGGCTACAGCAGTCTGCGTACAGGTAGCCTGATTCTGATGATACAGCAGTCTGCGTACAGGTAGCCTACTGCTGATTCTGAGGCTACAGCAGTCTGCGTACAGGTAGCCTGATTCTGATGATACAGCAGTCTGCGTACAGGTAGCCTACTGCTGATTCTGAGGCTTGTAGCAGTCTGCGTGGAGTTAGGCCGTGGATATAGTAGGCGTGCGACGGAGCGCATGGCATCACGCGCACCTGTCGGCTGAGCAATGTGTGGTTTATGATGGCACGTGAGCGGTTCACCGTCATTGGCTGAACCGCTCACGTGACCCGACCGTCGCTTGCCAAATAACAAAATTGTTGTCTGGCAAAAAATCGGCTGCGCCGTCACGCTTCATTGAGCGCACTCTATGGCCTGCCTCATAGAGGTACAACCTTTAGTTCGCACCGTGTGCACTGTCGCACGGAGTATGGGCGCAGCCTCAGGCTACTGCTCATTCTGAGGCTTCTATCAGTCTGCGTACAGTTAGCCTACTGCGCATTCTGAGGCTGTAGCAGTCCCATAACGCAGGGGTGCGCAAAGTGGGGGGCGCAAGATATTTCAATGGGGGCGCGGCGGCTACAGAGGCCCCGCGCTATTCCCCACAGCATTTAAATTAAGTGCCGGGGGATCGGGTGAGGCCTCTGCAGTGTCTCCTACCTTGCCTTCGGCTACGCGACGCCTCGGGGTCTTGTGATGTGACGCATCACCATGGCAATGCGCATCAAATGACGCTGCGGGTCACATGACCCTGTGTCATTTTGACGCCGGATTTTAGGTAAAGGGGGGGGCGCGAGCACAGGGGCTGGCAGGTAGGGGGGCGCAGCGCACATAGTTTGCAAACCCCTGCCGTGGAGTAAGGGTAAGTTTATAGTCCTTGCTACTGCAACGCTACCAGTGACGTCACTCGTTGCCGTAGCAAAAGTTGCACTCTGATGTGCGATGTAGCTGGCTGCAAGGGGCAGGGATGTCAGGTAGGGGGAAGGCAGAGGGGCGGTGTGATTGGCTTGCTGCAAGTCACATAGGGCTTCTGAAGCTGCAAATATTAAAATCTTTCAGCTACAGAGATGTTGGTAGCTTTGTCGCTGCTCGTCGCCGTGACTATATGCGGTCGCTATGGACTATAATGGGTTGCTTTGCGGCTGCAAGCCGTCACTGTAGCCAGGGCCATAAACTCAGCCTAAGGTTACGCTTATAGTACTGGCTACAGTGACGGCGTGCAGCCGCAAAGCAAATCAATGTAGTCCGTAGTGACTGCCCATAGTCGGCGCGACAGCGACGTCACAGCTACCAAAATCGCTGTAGTCAAAAGATTTTGAGATTTAGATTGACAGCTGCACCATGTGACTGGCAGCAGCCAATCACATAGCATATCTGCCTTCCCCCTAGCTGACATCACAGCCCTTGCCTCCAGCGACATCGCAAACCAGAGTGCAACATTCTGAGGCTCGTAGCAGTACAGAGTGGAGCCTGGAGTCTGGCTTGCCATCTACGTGACTGATGTTAGCTCTTCATATTGGAGGCACAAGCAGCAACAAGACGTGAGGCAGGAGTTGTGGGACTTGGAGGAAATCCAGTGATCTGCGTAATATCCCATCAGGAGCAGAAGCACTGTTCTATGAATGATTAACGCGCTCTGGTTTGTGAGCGCATATTTTTTATGTATATTTCTCCAGTTTACTAAATTACTGCACTATACGTTTTTCGCATTCTCTCTGTGTATCAGTGTTTTTATGGCATATTGAGTGGGGGGTTTCAAAGTGCTTCTTGTCATTGAATTTTTCCCCTAAACTCAACCAAGCCATAAAAAAAAAAAAATATTTAGACAACATAATTCAATTAAAAAAAGACAGTCAATGGAAATACAAAAGAAGAAATGGTTTCAATTAGTTTTTTTTCCTTATAACAAAGGGTAGCCAAAGTTTTCGGTTTAGTAATCCAGGATATATTTTTGTGCCCGTTTTATTTTAGCTTGTCTCACCCCCCCATGGCAGGTATAATCCGTTCAATGCCGTTGAGGATTAATAACAAAAAACATATGCTCCTACCAGCTAATGAAAGCAGTGGTGCCAGTTACTCGGTATATTGAGTTACAGGTGTGTCCCAATTTACTTTGGTCTTTTACCTGTATGTTTCACGTCATATCTCACTTGTTATTGTGAAATGATCTAGTTCAGGAGTGGCCAACTCCAGTCCTCATGGGCCACCAACAAGTCAGGTTTTAAGGATATCCCTGCTTCAGCACAGGTGGCTCAATCAGTGGCTCAGTCAACGACTGCGCCACTGATTGAGCCATCTGTGCTGAAGCAGGGATATCCTTAAAACCTGACCTGTTGCTGGCCCATGAGGACTGGAGTTGGCTACCCCTGGTCTAATACATCTCCCCGGTGACATTGCAGCTTCCGATTGGGCATTTATTTTTTTACTTACTTTAAGAGATCTCTTCTTCCCCTTCCCAACGCTGTTTTTAATTTAAAAAAATCTGACGTTCCGAGATATTAAAGGAGATATTAAGTGTCCGGGAGGTTAAAATGGAGTTCTCCCCAGACCTGGTAACCTCAGAAGCAAGAGATTTAGAAAATCAGGATTGTTAACACTGAAGAAAATAAATAGCAAGACAAGCTCAGGAGGCAAGAAACGAACATTACACGAGTTCAACTCGTATAAACTTCTGGGGGGTCTTGCTGTTTTAAATTGCTATTAACCTCTTATCACTAGAGAGGTCTGCAATGCATTTAAAGGGTTAAACAAAAACTAGGAAAAAGATGCTATTATGGTAGAGAACTTGTTCATAGCGAAGTGCTATAATGTTCTAGTAACTCCAATGTATACACCTTTAACCGAAACCATTAACACACGGAGTACGCATCTTCTGGTCCTCACACCGGTTCTTAGACATCTTCTCCTTCCCTAAAATACCATTAAATCAGTCACTACTGGCTAAGCCTAATTACGTTAGATTGCTGTTAGCAATTTCACTTAATTAGATAATTACATGAATTAGCTAATTAAGTGTGACTGCTATTAGACAAAGCCAGGTAGAACCTCAGAAGCAGTAAGAAAGCTATGGCACAGGGACTACTAAGAGCAAAGCGTGGAGCTGTGCTACGCTCATGTGAGCCAAGAAACGTATCATTTATTCCCTAGGTTTATGTTAAAAAGTTATTATAACATATTTGCAACTGAATCGTTTTCTGAGTGGTATAGTGGTCCTGCACCTGCTCAACGAGGATGGTAATTATGGTTTATTGAAGGAGACCACATGAGAGCCTTCACACCAAACACTGCAGTAACAATGTCATTCTATTTCTCAGAGCAGGGGTGGGCAACACCAGTCCTCAAGACCTACCAACAGGTCATGTTTTCAGGGTATCCCTGCTTCAGCACAGGTGGCTCAATGGCTTAGTCGAAGACTGCGCCGCCTGTGCTGAAGCATGGATATACTGAGAACCTGACCTGTTGGTAGCTCTTGAGGTTGTAGAAGCCACACTTAATATCAGTTTATAATTTGGATGTACAGCGAGGTACAAGGCTCTTGCCTTAACATCTTGTAATTCCGAAGAGTAATTGCCTTCGCCTCTTTCTAAAAACACACCTCTGTATTTAAGTGATTAGCTCCACGTTGCTTCCAACAATTGCAACACTTTATCAATTCATCTTCCAAAGATGCAAACTTTTCTATGCAACAGCAGGCTGCAGAATGTTAGTGTCTGCCAAACTGCAGGGGATATGATAAGTGAGCTTAGTACAGTGTATGGGGCCCGTGTAATCAGCAAAGCACAAAACTGGTACACGGGAATGGGACAATTTGCCACCGCTAAGATACGTTATTAAGGGGTTAACTTTAGGGTATGGGGTTAAGCTTTCTGAGATTTTAGAGTAAGGGCTCCGATTATGGGTTTTAAGGTAAGAGGTTAAGGTTAGGGGATTTCGGGTAGGGGATAAGACTAAGGGGTTGAGGTTTAGCTTTTTAGGGTAAGGGTTAAGGTTAGGGGTTTTAGGGTAAGGAGTTAAGTTTTTTTAGGTGGAAGATTAGTGTAAGGGGTTAACGGGTTAGGGTAAGGACCTGACTTTAGGTGTTTTTGGGGTCATTTTAGAGGGTTACCTTCGCAGCGACACGACTGGCGTCGACCTTCCCTTGGCGGCGGCGAGTTGGCAGCAGAGGAGTAACTGCGGCAAGTCGTCCTAGACCAGGGGTGGGGAACCTTTTTTCTGCCAAGGGCCATTTGGATATTTATAACATCGTTCGCGGGCCATACAGACACAGGCAGGCACACAGCAGGCACACGGCAGGCACACAGCAGGCACACAGAACCCCGCCCCCCTACCTCTGGTAGTTGCTGCTGCTGCTGCTGCTGGGGGGATCGTGTAGCGCGGATGCTGGGGTGAGTGCGGGGGGAACTGCTGGAGAAGCATGGGGGAAGTGCGGGGAATGCTGCGGGGGGAGTACGTGGCTGCTGGGGGATTGCTGGGGATCGTGTAGGGCTGCCAGCGCCTCATAGCACCACCTCCCTCCTCCCGATCGGGCGCGCGGCGGCCATTTTTTAAAAATTAGCGCGACCTCGGTTATAGCAATTGCCTTAGCAGAGCCAGACCAAATGATTTCGAGTGCCTAATACGGCCCTCGGGCCTGACGTTCCCCACCCCTGTCCTACCTTCGCCTTCAATTGTATTTCCACTGCGAATGCCGAGCCCCAGAATGTTTCTATTGTATTTGTTATGCCGCACGGAAATAGACTTCGCTCGGCGTACGGTTGTTAATGGTATATACTAAAAAAAAAAAATTCTGTGCGCCACAAAATCAATTAAAAATAGTGCGTCAACACCGTCCGCCAAGTTCAGCTGGGCATAAACCCTGAAAAGACTGTTGATTGTGTTAGCGAAGAATAAAGCTGCTATGTATCAAGAAAATGTATTACTACCACAGCAGGGCTATTATCAGGGCCGGCGTGATCGCGGTGCCATCGGTGCGAATTCGCCTGGCACTCATCCCCGGCCCAACTTCACTAAGCACAGTTTAATGTTCTGGTGGTTAAATGAACCACCACAACATTTAAACTGTGGGCAGAGCGGGAGGCCTCTAAGTGCCGGCATGTCCTCCGGCTATCGTCATGCCACGTCGCCATGACACGAGGGCAGGCAAGAGGCCCCATACATCACGCGACATCAAAACGCATTGTAGCAGGCGATGCCGGCACCAGAGGAGTTAAGAGACCCCCCCCCCACCGCCATACCTACTCTGCCCCGGCCCCGCCAAGCCGGAATATATTATAAATAATATTACACTGGTCATTTACACTTACTAG
Source organism: Ascaphus truei (assembly GCF_040206685.1). Lineage (NCBI taxonomy): Eukaryota > Metazoa > Chordata > Amphibia > Anura > Ascaphidae > Ascaphus > Ascaphus truei. Next base: position 25,458,284 of record NC_134499.1, read on the forward strand.
TACTAGTTATAATTCCAAAAATACATACAATTCAGGTTTTAATTTATATTGTCAGGTATTCAACATGAGGGATGCGTCGAAAATCATTTAAAACAAGTTATGCGTACAATGTATGAAGTCTTTTTGTAGGTTTGTTACAGTTTTTAGCACCTATGTAGGCCCCTGTGACATTGCAGTGAAAAGAACTGCACTGAAAAAGTTAATCAAAACCAGAGCTACTCTTTGCTTTGTATAACAAGGGTGTCACCAGTTCTGTGACCGGCTGCGGAGAAAACATTGGCATGCGGAGAATGTAATCTGTTAGGATATTATATTAGCCCAGGCTAGTGTTTAACGTCTTTTCTGTCTGGAGAAACAAAAATGTATTTAATGATATCTCCAATCAGGGAATTAGAGGTGAAAATGTGTGGTGTTTGCAAAGACATATAACCGCAAATAAAAATACCACTTGTGAGCACATTCACATGTCCACAACCCTACCTTTCCCCATTATCTCTTAGCATACAATGCTTCCACTGCAGCCAAGGATTCTGGGAAATTACATGCAAATGAGCACTCACACTAACATAGAAGACACTTTGCTTGTTTACCTGTGGGATTCAAAGATATGAGTGTGGTATCAGTAAAAGTGCAAGTCAAGGAGATCAAGTGCATCTGGAGGGAGCAGTGTAATAATAACTTTATTTCATATAGTGCTTTTTTTCCAAATGGGACTCAAAGTGCTTCACAATTATAATACACGATGTGGTATGCAGCATCGTACATAGGATTCTCACAGTTTAGGCCGCGTCAACACAGGGGACTTCGCGATGCAGCGTGCGCGCGTTCACGCCTCTGTCTGCTGGGCGATGTGTGATCATCCCCAGCAGACAGAATGATCCGACACACCACACCCCCACTGCCTCCTGCTTCCCTGCAGGGTGATCGCGCTGCACATGCATAGCAGTGCTTGTGTTTTTCTTGGGGTGGAAGTAGCTTCTGTGACGGTGGTGCCCTGTGTGTCTCTCACAGCACGTGGGGTGAGAGGGAGCTTCCAGATCACTTACTCCACTGTGACCGAGCAAACAGCAGCACCGGAGAGTGACAGAGATTCAGCAGCCATTAGACACCCTGCAGCAGCAGTGAGATATTTTGTCCTAAACGAGTGTACCACCTTATTTTATTATAATTATTGAATTAAAGATTTGACTAGTATTTACAACTTATCATTGTCTACTCTACCATACCGGGTTCTTTCTCTTGGGTTCAGACGTGGGTTGGGTCTATCAATGTTTACAACATTGATTGGCCGCTGAAATTGACGTCACGCTGCTGCCGGAAATCAAAGATTGAAAAGACTCCCACGACTGCAGCAGCGTCGACGCCGTACTTTGCAGCCAATGGTAGTTTCAATACTGAACACTACCATTGGCTGCCAAGCATCTGTGACAAACGCGCCCGCATGTAAGCACGCGCACGTCGTGTAGCGTACTGTGTGAGCGGGGCCGAACAGTCTGTTTTGGTACCTAAGGCACAGGGAGAGTAAAGTGACTTGCTCATAGTCACAAGGAACACAGGGATTTGAACCAGGCTCCCCTGCTTTAAACTCAGGGTTATTGTTTTCAGCCAGTGTCTTTACTCACTGAGCCGCTCCCTCAGTCCTGCAAATACGTCAACGAGAAGCTTCTTGTAAAAAGGGGAATGTTCAGCTGGGCTTTAGAAATGAAAAGTGAAAGTTCATTGACAAATACTGGGTGGAACAGAGTTCATTAGGGATTGAGAGATGAGTGAAAAGGGTTCAAGGCTTGAGACTGCTCTAATTAGGTTAAAGGTGGAAAGACGAGACATCCATGGGTCGAGCATAAGAGATGCGTATGGGTGTAATGTGTATTACATCAAGTAAGAACTGTCCTATGTCCCGTTAGCAGTGTAAAACCATCGAAAGTCCACAAAAGCTGAGCAAAGAAACTTGAGACATCGACACAGAGAAGCATAGGATAAATGTCCAGCTTTCTGTGTTTGATAAATAGCCACTTAACGTAGACAGATTCCAGGCTTACAATTAGTGGAAAGCAATGAACAGATTTGTTGTCACCAATGCCCTGTTAAATATTCTGTATTGGCTTGCAGTCTTGGTGGTCCACTACAAAATGAGAACATGAAGTGCGTAGGGATACCCATTCAGTGCAACTTCCTTCGAAAATGTGTGAAGATACAATAATGGCATAAAAAAGTGCTACTACGTGGACAGTACCATTAATCAAAAACTAAACAAGATGTCTTACAAAAGTGTGTTCACTTTGCACTTCTATGCACACCTTGCATTTTTACTACATATACGTGTGCAGTGGTTCATCAAGCTGTTCAATCTTCACTGAATACTTTATTTGAATTCAGTGTTATTATTGATGCTGCTGTGAGCTACAGAGAGTTTCAGAGTTCCATAAGCCTATTAGTGGGCATTTTATATTTCCCAAGTCTTGAGTGATATAAACACAAACATAAGCACAAGGTGAGGTTTCCAGAGTCAGGCTGAATGGGGAATGTGTGTAACTCAATCTAGTAATATACCAGATGTCCCTGGCTTGGTAGGGATATATTACACAATAGCTAACAGGTGCCAAAAGGTGCTTATTGAGAAGATTGCATTGAGCACATGTGTCTGTTGGCAACTTGACTGGAACAAACAATTTGATAGGCAGCAGGCATACTTGCTCTGCTTCAGGAGAAGTGGGAATGTCGCAATACAGTTTCCCAAAGACACCTTCCCACTGGTATTACTGACTTGAGTGGACAGAAGGGTGTGTCAAGTCTTAGCACTGCTTAATAGATATAAGGCATAGTCTAATCTCAAAAGTCCCAAAGTGCTGCCTTTAGTTGTACCTGACCGCAAAGAGAAGGTCATAACTGTGCCCAGGACATACTTGAAAACGAGTGGTAACTATCAATGTACTTCCTGGTAATACCTTTTATAAATAAATAAGAGGAGGTTTTGTAATAAGAAGAAATGAGACATTGTTGAACCAACCTCAAGCTTTATTGTTCCTTGTTTATAAACATTGGCTAAGTAAGTACAAGTGCACGAGACACTTTAAGTTATGTCCCGCTTGGAGTTTTGCATGTCCCAACAAAATGAATGTATTAGCATGACAATAAAGGAGACTTTACGTAATATGTATTCAGGCCCTCATTCTCTCCCGTCTTGATTAATGTAACCTCCTGCTGTCCGGCCTTCCCGCCTCTCACCTGTCTCCCCTACAATCTATCCTAAATGCTGCTGCCAGAATCACTCTACTCTTTCCTAGATCTGTCTCAGCATCTCCCCTCATGAAATCCCTCTCCTGGCTTCCGATAAAATCCCGCATCTCACACTCTATTATTCTCCTGCTCACTTTTAAAGCTTTACACTCTTCTGCCCCTCCTTACATCTCTGCCCTAATTTCTCGTTATGCACCATCCAGACTCTTGCGTTCTTCTCAAGGATGTCTTCTTTCTACCCCCTTTGTATCTAAAGCCCTCTCCCGCCTTAAACCTTTTTCACTGACTGCCCCACACCTCTGGAATGCCCTTCCCCTCAGTACCCGACTAGCACCCTCTCTATCCACCTTTAAGACCCACCTTAAGACACACTTGCTTAAAGAAGCATATGAATAGCACTGTGGATATTCTGAACACATGATACATAAAGCTTGGCCCCCTGCAGACGCACTTACCAGAACTCCCTCCTACTGTCTCTGTACGTTCTACCTACCTACCAATTAGACTGTAAGCTCCTCGGGGCAGGGACTCCTCTTCCTTAATGTTACTTTTATGTCTAAAGCACTTATTCCCATGATCTGTTATTTATATTATCTGTTATTTATTTGATTACCACATGTATTACTACTGTGAAGCGCTATGTACATTAATGGCACTATATAAATAAAGACATACAATACAATACAATCCTGGGGCACTGTTGGGGCCAAGCCAAATTTCAGGGAGATTTTTGTGCAACTCTTGCAATCCAACATTTATTTGATGGTACTGTATGTGCTACAAAAGCCCCAATTTTATTTTCAATGGTCTTTCCTTAGCTTTTATCCACATGCAAATAGTCACCCAGTGTGTTATAAAAAATGAATCTCTGCATCTGCTAGATTCATGCCTATCATATTTTTATCGAATGAAAGCTTCATAATGACTATGCAAACTATGGACAAAAACAGAATCAATAAGTCACCTCTAGTTTTGGGAACTGATGCCAAATCATCAAACAACATTAGATAAAGATTGGAACACCCCCCCACCCCCTAGATTTAATTTACTATAGAAATATATATATATATATATATATATATATATATATATATATATATATATATATATATTTTAGAGGTGTGAACCTGCTTGATTTAACTTAGTCACATGCTGCTATCCTTAGTTCACTTTCTTTCTAGAAAGGACTTTAATACAATTTTCTCCGTTACGTTGAGAAGAGTTACGTCGGCAAGGCACATTACAGGGATTAAAGGAGCAAAACATGTGAAATCTTATATGGGGTTTTTGTTTAATAAATAAGTTCTGCAGTATTAGATAATAGTGACTTTAAAAATTCAAATCTTAATGGCATTTTTAATGAGTTGTAATATACTGACCATCCTTTGATTTCTATAGCAGGTTTAGCCACCTCCCCAGCAGTGCCAGATCTTTGTACCACTTTCCTATTTGTGATCATTTGTTGCCAGTGTTCCCAGCAGTTTGAACGGCAAACTGTAACAATAGTCTGTGTTACTTTGTAACATCTGAATACATTTTAGCTGCTGAGTTACACTGACTGAAGGATTGATGGAAAGGCGGCCATTATGTTAGTCACACAATCAGGATTTTGACAGATTTATAACAAGAGCACCAAACGACTGCCAGCTTGGGTAAGAAGAATGTAGAATGATACATTGTCACACGCTTTGTGAGCAAGAATGGGGGTGGGAGGTGGGGGTAGCAACTAGTATTGCTGCTTCAAACAACAAACCATAAGTAAATTGGAAGACACCATTTAGTACTTCCCTTTAGAAGAAACACTCAACTAAACGTACCATACATCCCTCATCTACACAATGTTAACAGTCAATTTTACATGAGAATGTTTGCTTGGCATTGTCACTGTAATGAGAATCTTTTCTTCAACAAACACTTTTTTGTGTCCTGTTGCACAAGATACTTTGTTTTTGTTGACATACTGAAACCAACACATCATGGATTTTCTCCAAAACAGTCTTTACAATGATGGATACAACTGTCAGCATTCACCTTCTTGTAGCAATGTGATGAAATACACCCAGCCCTGTACTCAAGTGTCCTTAGGCAACCTGTTAAACTCCAAAGAACATCAGCACATATGATATATCTAGAGCGGATTTATGAGGGTTTTATTTATTAGCTTTAGGAATCATTTTCAGTGGGGGCTCCATTCAGATATGTTACATGATTGTGCAGCAGTGAAAGTGTTTACATTAGCAGCGTCTATCATTCATAACTGCGTACCTGTATTAGTATGTAACTGTTTCATACGCCTATAATATATATTATCTCTAACTGTGCATGCAATGTCTTGTATATAATGTATACCCTGTTCATTTATGTAACTGTATCTGTAACCATGTATTATTTGTCTTACTCTGTGCCCAGGACATACTTGAAAATGAGAGGTAACTCTCACTGTATTACTTCCTGGTAAAACATTTTTATAAATAAATAATTTGCACCTACTGATGCATTACCCACCTGTCCAGTAATGAAAGGGTTAACATGCTAATGAAAACTCATAAGGAAGTAATCAGGCCGACACTTTCAAAGACAAAATCCTCAGCCAAAGGTCAAGGTAGAGCTAAAAGTCAGACCTTGGAGCTGTACAAGTTATCTAAGGGGCGCCATAAATCTTTTTAAAAAAAATGACATTTGGTCACTTTATGCCAGAAATTCCCCTAATCTAGTGATTTAAGTAGAAATAGCCGTTGTTAGTCCAGTTGCGATAGTGCCGAGTAAATGAGTACTTCAGCATTAGGTGATACGTTTTGTGTTTCGAATAATTGATATTATAAGACAAGCTTTCGGGAGTTCTCCTCTCTTCCTCAGGTCAGCGATACGGATTTACAGAGGATTCCAAGATTCCCTCTGTGTTTAACTCGGGAATCTCTGTAAATATTAAGTGAGTGAGGGGGGATATTTAGTGTGCGAGGAGTGGGGATATTTAGTGTGCGAGGGGGGGGGATATTTAGTGTGCGAGGGGGGGGGATATTAAGAGCTGGAGATGAGCGTGAAGGGGAGGTAATAAGAGTGTGAAGGGGGGATATTAAGAGTGTGTGGAGGGATGGAGAGAAATAGAGTGAAGTTTGGGAAGTGAGAAGAAAAGGGCAGAGTGAGGGAGAAAGAGAAGGGGGGTGAGTTTAATGCTGACATCTTGCATACAGCTGCACTACTAGGTTTTATATGCATCTTTTTAAAATGTATGGTACTTACAGTATGGCCGAATACAATCTACGAAATCTAAGGCTGAGTCCCCAGTCAGCTCTGTGGCACGCGCGCCCTGCAGGGGGGTGGTGCGTGCACAGCGCTACACCGCGATCTGCGGTCTAAGGGGAGAGGGAACGTTTGCGACGGGAGGGGGCGTGGTGGTAGGTTTGTGGGGACGTGGCCATGACGTCCCGCAGCTGGTTCGCCCTCATTGGCTGAACCGCCGGCGGGGGCGTGGCCACGCCTCCGTCTCAAATGCCAATCTCAAATTCCCCTGCCTGCCTGAAAACCTGTCGCGCACCGCTGGGAAAAGGTGCGCGACAAGGTAGGAACTGGGACCGGAGGAACTGGGGGGGGGGGGGGGCGGGGCTTGATCGCACAGCGCATGCCGAGGCGTGTGCTGTAGTAGTTAGTGGGACCGCAGCCTAATCGAGCCCCTCATATGAAATTAGTTTGACACCCCTGATCTAAGTGGTGTGATGGAAGGCGTACAGTAATTGGAGCTGTAATTGCTTTGGGTTGCAATGCCAAAGTCTTTAAAGCAGAAATCCCCCCAGAAGCCTATAGGAGTCCAATTTAACCTCCCGGACACATAATATTTCAAACACTTAAATCTTCTGAATGGGGCATCAATAAAAACATCTTTGGAACGGGCTAGAAGAAATCTCTTAAAGGAAGTTAAAAAGAAAAGGGAAAGGGAAAAAAATGCAATTGAAACGGTCCCAGCTATTGAAAAACTGAATTCAGAATTATTTTACATTTTGCAGCCTATACTTATGCTAAGGGACCCCTTATGCTTAGCACAGGGGGGGTAGGAGGGGGTGTACGCTCATCTCCAGTCCTCAATCCCCAACCCCCTCCAACAGGTCAGGTTTTCAAGATATCCCTGCCTCAACCCCGGCAGCTCAATCAGTCTCTGCTTCAGCACAGGTGGCTCAATCTGAAGCTCAGTCTTCGATTGAGCCACCTGTGCTGAAGCTGGGATATCCTGAAAACCTGACCTGTTGTGGTGTGAAGGGGGGTTGAGGCCTGGAGTTGAGCACCCCTGTGCAAAGCCACAACTTCCTTAAAAGTGTTGGATAAATGTATTTGGGGAGAGGTGTAAGTCTGGTTGATCAGCATTCCCTGGTATCAAAATGAGCCAATTCAGAACTGCCTGACCCAAATAAGGATGGTTTCATTGTGGTCCACGTCTTAGTGCCTGCAATTCACTTCAGATAAGCATTTCGTAAACGGGGTGCAAAAAGGAAATTACAGTTCCTGTTAATTCTAATCCTTAGGCACTAATTATAAGTAGTAGAATCGGCACACTTCCTACCAACATAATATGGCAGAACTAAGAAATCATTCATGCTGAGCAGGGTGAAGGGATATGGTTTGCAGGGTGATAGGGAAGGCCAGTTCCTGCTAGGGATAAAACAAAACTGTATAGTTAATTTATAGCCTTCAAACATCAAGGAAAAGGATGAGCTTTCGCTTACTGTGCTGACATTAATGTCCTTTCATGCCCATAGCTAACCCTTATCTGGTGTCTGTCAGTTACACATACTTTGCTACGGAAACATTCCTTCATGTCACAAAAGTGTCTGTTTTTCTCTAGAGTGAATTTTGTTTTTCAAGAGGGAAGTATTTTGGGAACGTTGTGAATCCCTCTTTCTCAAAAGGCCGCACATTTTGCAGTTGGAATTGGTAGAAAAGCACTGGCTTGGTTTAAAAAATGAACATGTGTTTAATAGCTTTTCACCTTTTGGCCCTCAGTTCTTTCCCTGAACATCAGCATGGTGTGTATCTATATATACCTCATGTAATGCTTCCATTATACGCTAGTTAAGGGCTACAGTCTAATTGAAGAAAGAATGCTGAAGAAATCCCAAATATAAAGAATTGCACACTTTTTGGGTGTTTCTGTAACAATCTCTAGTTAATAATAAAACACCCTGCTACACATTAACGCAACGCTGAAAGATGGACTGTATATTAGATTGTAAGCTCTTCGGGGCAGGGACACCTTTTCCTATTGTTTTAAGTCTGAAGGGCTTATTCCCATTGTGTTATAATATTATATCCCATGTATTGTAAAGCGCTTTGTATCAGGATGGCGACCGTGCTATATAAATGAAGATATACACACATACCTATCATACAGCCTTGGGTTCTAGAATAGGGTGAGAAATCAAACCAGATGTAGCAATAGAATATATCAGAATATGTAGAGATGTGTACAACAGGTCATCAAGCCTCTTTTGCTATCCAAGCCTAATTTAGGGCATCATTTATAATATTTTATTGCAGCATAGTGGCAGGAAAAACACAACAGGGGATATTTACGTAGAGTGATTATTTTTTTACGTTTACACCTAGTTGCTTTTTAATTCAATAGCTTAATCAGTGGGCTTGTCTCTAATTTTTGTTGGACCTTATAGATGCAATCTTACATTAAATTGTTGCCACGAATGTAGTAAGAACAAACGCAAACCTAATTATTAGGCTGTGGAGTGAATCTGTGTCAATTAAACAGAAGAGCCATGTGAACTGCTCTTTCCATTGCGAGTGGTTAATTAGTATGACTATATATCTCTATACATCTGTATATACATCCCTACGTATATCTACATACATCTAAAAAGAAACAACTTTCAAAAATATGTATTTAATATTTAATTAAGGCGGTTTTTCTGAAAGTGCTCAGAAAATGTATAGTCGGTGCTTGATAAATATGCTATTGAACAAGATTGGAGCTGAAAGAATTCTTTGTTGAATATGTACCCATACTCCGTAACAAAACGGGCAAATAACAGGTTTCCACGTAAACTAATTGGATAAAGATTTACTTTCTTTTTTTGGGTATGCAGCACCCAGGCAAAGCTATAGGCATGGCCCCAAACACGACCCTTTTCTGTGCCGCAAATAGCTTTCTGTTGCTAGGAGCGTTACCTGATGCTCAGCGCGCTAACACGGAAGCAAGTGCATTACGATCACCTTCTGAAATGCCGATCGGTGGGCGCAGAAGGTACTCTAAGATGTTAAGTCAGATTTCTATGAATTTGCCATTTGCCACCGTTTCAGGACCACTTTGTCAGCTGTACAGTTTAAGTAATCGCAGCTGAGCTTTGCCTTTAAATATCAAGCATTTTCCAGCTTCCATAGTCATCTGTGACATCAGATTCCTCCGTCCCACATCATCTACGTTAGTGTAGTAAAGCCAAAGCTCCTAATTTAATCAATTGTTACCAAATCATAACAATCATTACCGATTCATTACCTACATACACGCGCAACAATCATATTTATATAAAGTATCATTAAGATAGTTCGGTTTTCCATCTATTCAATTTCCCAAATTGTATTTTTAATAAATGAGAGGGAGGGCGGGATGCGGTGCTCGGCACACCAAAGCTGTGGGGCGTGGAGTCTAAGGGGCCTATGCAGAGAGCAGCGCTTTTTAAAATTGGCGAGGGGAATAAAAAGTTGGTTTAATGGAGAGTTTTATTCTCCATATGCAGAAATGGGCGAAATCCGCTATTTATACCATTACTGCATGTGGAGAATTGTAAATGAGGAGATGCGCGCTGCTGAAAGGGAAGAAAAAAAAATTGCGCTTTTTTTTTTTCCCTATATCCGGTGAGCTCCTGGTTCTTGCCAACTTTAGTTGGCAGAGAAAATTGAAGAAAATCGCGCCATGTTATTGGCGCGAACAGCTGCTAGATGGCGTTCGCGCGTTTCTGAATTTGGAAATTTTTAAAGCTGGCGAGATGTAGGTTCTCGCCAGCCGCGCGGCGAAATTTTCAAATAAAAAAAAAAAAATGGCGCTTGTTTCAAAACTCGCCATTACCTGCCTTTCTAAAGGCAGATTTTGCCAAAAAATGGCGCTTCCCCTGATAACGCTGCTCTCTGCATGAGGCCCTAAATTTGTTATGGGCTTGTTTATTAATTGATTATCAATGTTGAAAATGCTATCCCATATAGCAGGCCTGCACAACTCCAGTCCTCAAGGGTCGCAAACAGGCCAGGTTTTCAGGATATCCCTACTTCAGCGCAGCTGGCTCAATTAGTGGCTCAGTATGACGGAGCCACTAATTGAGCCAGCTGTGCTGATTTAGGGATATCCTGAAAACCTGACCTGTTTTGCGGCCCTCGAGGACTGGAGTTGTGCAGGCCTGCCATATAGGGATTCATTTAGAGCAGGGGCGGCCAACTCCAGTCCTCAAGGGCCACCAACAGGTCAGATTTTAAGGATACCCCTGCTTCAGCACAGGTGGCTCAGTCTTTGGAAGCAGAGATATCCTCAAAACCTGACCGGTTGGTGACCCTTGAGGATGGGAATTGGCCCCTGCTGATGTAGAGTATGATCACGAGATATGTTTTGCTGCTTATTTTGATCTCTCCCCCCCATATTTAATAAAATACAAATATTGCGTTCCAGTGAAACTAAAACACCACTGAAAATGCCTCCCATATAGTGAACCTGTTGCAAATGGAATTTGGTTATATTCTTTTGTTTATTTGACGCCCATCAGAGTCTGCAGCTCAGTACAAAGGGGTTAAGAGACAATGACACAACATGCAAAATGCTGGCAAGTTTTCACACTCAGCCCCAGGGAGCTTACAAGCTTTTACACATAATGCCCGTACACGCCGGCATGTAAATTATTATGTAAACTGCTGCCCTTTGTCTTCCTTGTTGTAAGGCGCCGTGGAATATGTCAGCATCACATAAATAAATGATAAACGATGGCATTAATTAGGACGCTAATAATAAAGAGATGAGCACCTCGGGATGGATCATCTGTAAAAGCTGTCGGGGAAATCAGGAATATGTATATAATTAGCTGTTTGACTTTTTTTCCCCGTGTACACTCTTAAAGAGGCAGTCCGTGTGGTACATTCAAATATATATATATTTTGTTTTAATATATGCAGCCTTTTAACTTTATTGAAAACGAATTACCTAAGCGGCCGATCGATTCATTCTCCCATGATCGATCTGTAAAACACTGCTGCCGAGGGTTCACTAAATGGCCGCCTTTCAGTTTCCAATCAATCCTTCAATCAATGTAACGCAGCAGCTACAATGTATTCTTATATTACTAAGGTGACAGTATCTATTGTTACAGTTGGCAGCTCAAACTGCTGGGAATATTGGCAACACATTATCACAAAAAGGAAAGTGTTGCAAATACTGTATATTGCACAGCTGGAAAAATGTGCTAAAACCTGCTAAATATTAATTAAAGGATGCTCAGTATATTACAACTAATATAACATGGAATTAAGAGTTGAATTAAGAAAAAAAATTGTATTATCTAATACTTTCAGAACTGATTTATTTAAAAAAAAAAAACACACACACACGTAGGATTTTGCATGGATTGCTCCTTTAATAGTTCTTGTTCTCTTAGAACCCACTGGGGATTTATCAAAGTGGGACAATGATTTTAAAACTCTTTCAGATTAATTAGTGGAAAATTTGGGGACCGCTGTATCAATGCACAGAAAAATATTCTTTGGCACACAACTAGATTTGTTTTACCTTCTGCGTGTGGCTGCATCTTGTGTATGAAGGATGTTATTCAAGTCTCTTCCATTTAATAGGTGTATTCCAAGTTGAATATATACTTTTTTTAAACATAGGTGGGAAGCAGCGGGGTGCCCATGTTTTCATTTCAGCAGTGGGACAGCTGTGTGACCTCCTGTTTCCCAAAGTATTTACCTGGGAAGGCGACAGGTACCTCCTGGGTGTTAAAATCACCTGCGTCATGCGGGCCAACAGGTAGCCACAAAGGAAGACACTGAGGCTTCCTATTGGCCTGTGTGACACCGATTTAAACCTCCATTTTGTCTCCTCTGGGGGCAGGGCCAGATTTAAAGGGGGGCGGACGGGCAGTCACCCCGGGCCTCCACAAAGCAGTGCCTCCACACACATAGTAAATCATTTGATAAAAGCCATTTTTTCTTAATTGGATCTTGAATTCAGCTACTTTTAAGTATGCAGTCACTGCATGATACTGTAATAATAACATTTAAATAAATAATATATATATAAAAGCTGCTATACCACGTATCCAGTGAATTGCCTTCAAAAAACAAAATTCTGCCAATTTTTTTTAGTAAGTAAAGTTTTATTTGCTGTGTGTGTGTGTATATAAAATCGCTTTTACGAAGTACACTTTTATTTTACATATGCAAACACAAAAAGGATAACCACTAACTTTGATTGAAACTTGTGTATTGAAAAAGATTTGAATGAAAGAAAAATGTGAACATATTATGAAGTATATTTGCCAGGCAGTCAGCTTGGACTGCTAGCGCTATCAAATATTTGATTTGTCTAGGTTAATATGAATGACCAACACAGAATCCCTAATGTCCATGAAAGTGCTGCACAGAAACGAAAATCAGCTGCAGAGCGTGAAAAAAAAAAACCAACAACAAATTATTTAAAGGGTGCCAAAAATGGGTAATTACTTCATGCCTTTGGCTGCCTCGACCTCGAACCGACCGATTGAAGCAATTTCAACAGAATGCTCCATTGCAACAGAAACATCGGACATTCCACCTTCAGCTGTAACTCAAAAAAACATTGGTGTTGGTGAGATAAGTGAGCAAACAGGCGTAACACAGTCCAAGAAGGTGAAGATAATCAATCAGAACTCAGAGAAGGAACTGGAAAGAAACCTCACTGTTCTGAAAATGATATTGACTTGTGGCCAGAATTATCAACACCGGATATGATAAACTTTTGGGCCAAAAAAGGATCCTTCGATTTGCAAAACTATGATGGCAAATTGCTTGAGCGATCATCAGTATCCCAAGAAGAAAACAGACCAAAGGTGAAAAACATTTAGTTTGCAAATGGACCGCAAATTTATTTCAACTAAAAACTCGGAACAATGAGATTGTTGACCGCTCTTGGCTGTGTTTCTCTCCAACTACTGGTAAAGTCTACTGCTATATGTATATCTGTAAAATAGTAACTGCACATAAAGTAGAACTGTCCATGGCTGGATTTTGTGACTGGAAACATGGAAGTTAACGGTTGGCTGAGCACGAAACTTCAAAGTATCACTTGGAATCTGTAACATTTTGGGCGAAACGTGGAAAGGAACTTGGGCGCATTGACCAGTATTTAGTAAAAGTAAGAAGCGGTGTTGAGTGGATATTGGCACAAAGTTCTCATGCGTGTTGTCAGTAACATAAAATTAATTGCTGAACGTGGACTGGCTTTCTGGGGTGATAATGAAGTGGTTTGATCACCAAGAAATTTTAACTATCTTGGGATTCTGGAACTGCTAGCTGAATATGATCCATTTCTCTCTGCTCACATCAAACTACATACAAATAAAGGAAGTGATCACGCGAATTACCTGTCATCTGCAATATGTGAAGAGCTGATTGGATTAATGGGTGAGCATATCCTTAACCACATCATTGCAAGAATAAAGAAGCCCAAGTATTATTCTGTGTCAGTTGATTCAACCCCAGACGAGGCTCATGTTGACTATAGTAATACGTTACATGGAAAATACATCTCTTGTTAATGCACTGCTTGAGCTCTTGGATTGTCACAACACAACATCAGTGACTGTCATGGACAATCATATGATAATGCTTCAAATACCGAGGAATGCAAGCTCATGCTTGAAAAAAATATCTTGTCACTTTTTACGCCATGTTGTGGCCATTCCCTTAATTTAGCAGGGAAGACTGTGGCCAATACATGCCCTGCAGCTGTACACGTCTTTAAGTTTGTCCAGCAAATCAATGTCTTTTTCATGGCACCTCCTTCATGTTATGCAATTCTGCCCAAAATATTTTCAAGGGCAGGCACAAAGTTGTATGTGCCTAAGAGTGTGTGAAACTCGTGGATCGTGCAGAGCTGATGTGACAAAAGCGATTGTACAAGGATATCAAAAGATTAAGGAAGCAGTAACTGAAATCTCAGATGCCCAGGAGCAGAAGGATGTGATTCGAAATAAAGCTGGCGGCCTTAATGAAAAGATGTGCTGTTTGGAAATTGCATTATGCGCTTCATTTTGGAAAGGTTCAATGCAACAAACCACAGGATCCAAAAATGGTTCTCCAGTCTGCAGTAACAGCGCTGTAGTCTCTGAGAACATTTGTAGAATCAAAGAGAGATACGTTCGATGAATATGAGGATACGGCGAAAAGAATGTCTGGAAACAAAGAGTATGTTGTTTGATCTCCAGTGAGAAATATGCGCCTCAATCCATTGGATTATGGACAAGCACAGGAAGTCCAGATGTCAGCCAAAGAAGTTTCGTTACAGCAAGCTTTATTCCGGTTGTTGATTAGTTTGTTACATCCTTGACAGAGAAAATAGGTGCCTATGACAATGTCTGTGGACGCTTTGGCTTCCTTAGTCAGCTGGAAAATCTGGATGCTTCTGATCTCTGCTCTGCAGCAGCAGTCAATCTTATCAGCATACCGTATATAAGGTTGACTTGGAGCACAGCCTGGGCAATGAATTAGTGCAGTTTGCTGTGACTGTTAATCTCTCCAAAGACGATTACAGTAACAACATGACGGAGGAAGTGTTCTTCTACAAAGTAATTGTTGAGAACGATTTCAGAGCTGTTGAAATTGCTCTGAGAATGTCTTTAGTACAGGTGGGGAGGGGGGGTGGGGCTGGCAATTGTACTGGCTAACGGTCGTTTTCAAAGATGAAAATCGTGAAGAAAAGGCTAAGATCACCGATGACGGTGGAGCGTCTCTCACGGCGAGCATTGTTGAGCATCGAAAGTGATTTGCTGCACGAGTTCGCATTCGAAGACATTATTGAAAAATGTTCTTCTCAGAAAGCGCGAAAATCCCGTTTCCTTTAGTTGAATGTATTTCTATGTCTGGTTCCTACATTTGTTGCATTATAAATATAACCAATTGAATGTCTTACGTTTTAATTAAGTTTTTGTTTTATTTTGATGTTAGTGCAAAGATTTCCGTTTAAAACCCCTAAAAAATAGTTCGGCACCTTGAATTTCATGTAAATCAATAAGTTGTTTTTTGACAGAGGGCCTCCGCAATTTATTCGCGCCTGGGGCCCCCACAATGGCAACTCCGGCCCCGCCTGAAGGGGAAGATCTGGTGGAGCCTTCCCTGCTAAGCATCTTGAGAACACGATTCAGCGCCGAAGACCCCCTACTTTAACCCTTTGAGTGCTGGAGAGCCCACTTCACCAGAGTGTCCTTTGGCACATCGTGGCCATGTGACTGCGGAGACCCCTAACCTGGAAACTAAAAAGGAGCCCTCGCTGTCGTGTCCTTTCCCTTCAGGATCACTTCCTGCACTCAATGGGGGGGGGGGAGAAGCAATCTGCGAGCATGTCGTAGTGACAACTTCTTGGGGCACCCAAAGGGTTAAAGCCCATTGTTAGAAAGGCTAGTCCTGGAAATAATTATTTTAATACCAAGCAAATGGCAAATCCTGACGGGTGGAGATGCAGAATTTGATACCTGCCATTATAATACACTTGCTTCATTTCCTGGCTTTGTTCGGGTTGCAGTAATTCAAATTACTAATGCTCGTCAAAATGATGTGTTTGAGTGTTTTTTATTAAAACCTTCAGTATCAACATGCATTACCTCCATTACTTTTCTCTTTCCCCCACCTTCCCTTGCTCTCTCTTCCCAACTCTCTCTCTTTCTCTCTCTTCCCAACTTTCTCTCTCTTCCCAACTCGCTCTCTCCCCCACCTTCTATCTCTCCTCTCTCTCCCTTCTCTTACCCCTTCTCCCCCCATCGCTCTCCTTCTCCATCTCCTCCTCCTCTCCCCCATATTTCCTTTCTCTCTCTCTCCCACTTTCCTCTCCTAATCTCTTGCCCTCTTCTCTCTGCCTCCCTCTTTTTTCTCTTCCCCCCTCACTTCTCTCGCCCCTCATCTCTATCCCTCCCATAATTTTCCTTTAATACCTTATGATGTCCGAAATTCTTTCGGCCTCTCTCTCCTCCAGCATTCTTGCTTTCTCCTCGTCTCTCTCCCCTTCTCTCTCTCACACTCCTTTTCCCTCTCCCCCATCACTCCCCTCATCTTCCTTTCACCTTCCCATCTCCCTTTTACACTTTCCCCCCTCATCTCTCTCCATCCCATCCCTTTAATACCTTATGATGTCCCACATTCTTTCTTCCTTTCTCGCCTCCAGCATTCTTGCTTTCTCCTCAGGTGCCAACCGACTTCCTCTTTATTTCTTTGTCTGCTTTCTGTGTAAACTTTATTGCTATCTGACTCTCCTTATCTGCCAGCAGGCTATGTGCATTATGATGTCCCATGCCAGATGCCTATGAGGTACAAGACCCACTGGCTGACTTGCATGTCAGAGAAGTTTTAATAACTCCATAGTTGTAAAGATTTGTCAAGATGACTTAGGCCCAAAGCAGGACTGAAAACTTTGCTCCTCCAATAAATCTACACAAGTCCACTGGAGAGCCCTCTGTCTTTTTGTTGTTCCAATGTTTGCTTGGGAACAACAAAAATCTGGACAGAACAATAAAAAAGAAAAGATTCTGCCCTGAAGAGAGTGTTTTTTGAAAGAGTTATCATGTGACAGGTGCGAGAAAAGGATGATCTAGATCGGGGGTACACAAAGTGGGTGGCGCGCCTCCCAGGGGGCGGTGGGAGAATTTCCAGGGGGGGCGTGGCGGCTACAGAGGTCCCGCGCTCTCCCCCAAGGCATTTAAATGAAATGCCGGGGGGGACCGAACGAGGCCTCTGCAGCATCTCCTACCTGATCTTCTGGGACGCGTCGCCATGGTAACTGGGGTCACGTGACGTCGCATTGCCATGGCAACATGACCCCGTGACGCCATTTGCGCCGAAGCTGAGGAGAAGTGGAGGGGGGGGGGGGTGAGCCAGGAGGTAAGCAGGTTAAAAACTTTCTGCACCCCTAATCTAGATAAGTGGTGCTCAACTCCAGTCCTCAATTTAGCCACCCGTGCTGAAGCAGGAATATCCTGAAAACCTGACCTGTTGGGGGGTCTTGAGGACTGGAGTTGAGCTCCTCTGATCTAGGGGGATTTTTTATAATTATTTAACTGTTCTGGTTTTTATCGCTCTATCCATGTGTCCCAATGTGTTTTTTTTAAACCAACACAAAATATATAATTTTCTTGTTCAAAAGCAATATTTGTACAGCCGTTAACAATCGTTTGCTGCATTATCACATTCACAGTGCAAATTGCCATGTTTTCTGACCTCTTCTCTGCAGGTCTTAAGAACATTAAAACAGAGAAATGGGCAGAGGTACGAAAAAAAATAATGGGATTTTGAGGAACTATTGATGGTTTGGTAATAACTCTAACAATAACTTTATTTATATTGCGCTTTTCTCCCGATGGGACTCAAAGCGCTTCACAGTTACAAAAAGGGAAAAAGAAGAAAACATTTAAGGTTATAAAAGAGATCAAACACAAGGAAAGATGCAATACAGGATGGGACGGTGCAGTAGCTATTAAATGCCGGACAGGTTGCGGTTCATTAATTAAATGCCTGGGTAAGCAGGTAGGTCATGAACCTGTTTTTATAGATTCCCAGAGAGGGAGCTTCTCAATCTGTACGAGGCAGACTGTTCCATAGAGTGGGAGCAGCGTGGCTAAAAGCTCGGGCCGCAAAGAAAGTCACAGAGGTTCATGGAACTGTTAGGAGTTTTTTACCTGCAGATCGCGGGGAGCAAGTGGGAGTGTAGGGAACTAGAAGCTCTCTCAGATAGCCGGGACCGTGGGCATGTAGGGCTTTGAATGTTAGCAAGCCAATCTTGAAATAAATTTGCCATTTTACAGGCAGCCAGTGCAGAGAACGGAGAACAGGTGTCACGCGGCAAGAACGGGTCTGGTTAGTTAACCACCTGGCCGCAGCGTTCTGCACCAGCTGCAGGCAGCGCAGCTCTGTTTCCGCACAGAGATTTTCTTATGGTGAGTAAACAACAAGGGTCATTAAAATGACTATGCAGTTGCATGCATGTCTTCAGCTTTATTTTGCAACCAATGGCAGCTTATTAGGGTACAAAAAAATCACCAAATGTCTTGGTCTACCCAGCACAGTCCCGATTTGCTTAGGACTGTAGAAAAGCAGAGATCCGGAGGAATAACTGTATAAATATATAAACTGCATAAAATACTTGTAAATAAAAAAAAAACACACCATAACATTGGGTTTTTTTTGCATAAGCTACGTTTTTAGTTCTGCCCTACTCTGTATGTAACGTATAGCTGGCTCACGGAAACCAGTTCTGATTGAGTCTTTAGACAATTTGGTAGGTTTAACTGTACAACTATAATGATCTTTCCATTGCATTCCAAGCCTAACACAGGAGATCTGTAATCAATTAGCACCTTTGTGCCAGTTCTATGGCAGATCCCACAGAGGACAAAAGTAGAAGCTTAGCGGCCTTAAAGGGCTTTGAAGTTGGTACTAAATAGGAATGAATGGCTCCATTTAAATCTTTTGCAATTACTATTGTCCGTGCCTATTTGTTTGTGGGTGCAACAAAGTAGCATATGATTCATTTGCGTGGCAAAAGCAATCGTTACCTCCAGCAAGACTATAAATGTGATGTTTTTATTTAAAGTCAGCATTTTCCTCAGAGATTGGACCGCTTCCAACAGGTCTGGATTTATTTTTCTTCGGTGGAGAGGCCTGCAACCCAGAGCAAAATGTGTCACAGGCGTCTCTTCTAACCCAGCCGTCCCCGCTCCTCTCATTTTGTTCTTTCTTGGACCCTACCATGTGTTCTGAATTGTAAATCTTGCTCTAAACCACACTATCATTTAGGGGGGGTAATTCGATATATCCCAAAGAGGCTATTTGGGTTGTTTTTGGCCGAAAACCCCCATTTATGTCAATGAAGGTTTTAGGCTGAAAACAGCCCAAACGGCAACTTTAGAGTATTTGGAATTACCCTCTTAGAGTGTTATTGTGATGTGTGCCCATGGGAAGCAGACAGGAGGAGACGTGCATACTGATAAAGATGCAGATGCAGCAACATAAGTATGCGTAGCAGTAAATTGAAAGAACTCAGTCATGCAACATTGTTTCTACCATTGTTTCATAGGGCTGTTTAATAGCTTGTCAAATTTAAGCCTGGTAGCCTAAGGCTGCGTCCCCGTTGGCGCTGACCGCGCTCATGCTTCAGAGCGGTGACATCACCAACTCTCTCAGCATGAGCGCCGGGTGTCCTGTCGATTTCGGGAGAGGGGGTGCATGTTGAGCGCGCTTCAAACTCACTTTTTTTTTGTCTCCTCAAGCGCCGAGCTTGGGAGAGCGTGCGTTCCGTGCATGAGCACGCGCGCACCGCGCGAGCGGGGACGTCTACATAACGGGTACAAGAAGTAAAAGCGCCGAGCGCACAGCACTCAGCGCAGCCTTACTCAGAACAGCAGATAGCCCTTGTATGGATGGGTGACAGACTCCACAGCATTGTAGGCGGCCTTGGCTGTGAAGTGGTTAATATTAAAAGATGCCTGGAGCATCGGCAATTCACTGGTGGCTCCTACACGCTGAAAGGGTTACTTGTATTTGTGTTGAGAATACCTGATGGCCTATCCATACATTGAACCACAGAGAGCTATTTGCTCATCAAGACTCTCAAAAGTGCCCCTGGAAAGCACACTTGCCTGGGCATTTTCATTTGTCATTGCTAGTCTTTCTCCTTTATTGGCTATCACTTACACTCTGCTCGCTGCACAGGGAGATGGTGTCTGGTTTCAGATACAAAGGAACATACATATTGGTCTGATCGATATTCTAGGGCTTCTTTCAGGTGATACAGATTGTTGTTGCCCAGCACAGGGTGGGAAAGTGGAAGGACGTCTTTGGAGGATGATACAGGAATCTGTTAGGCAGGGCACGTGTGGGGGATGGTAGTGCTATAAATAGAGCAGGAAGCATGTCTGAGAAACGAGCCCACCCCCTGAACGTGTTGCGATTATTGGCCACTTTTATTTTGCTTCTGAAACAAACAGTGGCCGGAAATTGGGTTTCATAAACCTGCTGAAAAGAAGTCGCCTGCCTCCCATGAATCTCTTTATACGTGTATATTTTATCCCTTCCGTTCTCTTCTACACAAATACAATTCTTACCAAACATACCGTGCCATGCTATATTGAAAGTATACCGAGTGCCTTACCATGTAAGATACAAAATGACATGAAAGGACTGTTTTAAAGGTGCAATCCCATATAGTCGGACAGTTGAATTTCCGACGTTTCGGTTGCACCGTGCAACCTTTATCAAGGTGAGTGAGAGCTGTTGGTCATCAATAGTTTTATTTCCCCTTATTCCACCCTGTCCTTATCAGGGAACAAATAAAGATAAGGGGAGGGGAGGAGGGGGACGTTTATGACATTGTACAAAAGGGAGCAGCAAGAGGAAATAAAACCCCTCCACACTTTAAATAATAAATACAGATTTGGCTAAAAAAAATGCCCAGATGGTAGGACCTTAAACATGTCACTGGTATTAGTTTGTGTTGGTCCTAGGAGGGATTGCCCCTTCAAATAAGTCAACAAGAGGACAAGTGTTAGGGATATAAATGAAACAGCATAGAGGCTCTGCTTCAGAGTGATCACAATCAGTAAGTGTAGCAGGTGACTAACAGATACAATGGGATTACACATAAGTGCAATAGTTCAAGTGCATTTGTGCTAAAGGAAGCATGGGTTTCTCTGTAGGGGTGGCAGCCAGTACACCAATTCTCCCCCCTCCCCCCCCCCCCCCACTCTCCCAGGCTGTCACCTCATTCAGGTTCTGCAACCACAATGCATTACAATGGCATGCTCACAGTGCATATTAGGCTCAGTCCCCACTGGCGCTGAGCGCGCTCATGCATGGAGAGCGCTCCATGCATGAGCGCCGGGTGTCCTGCTTGTAAGCGCGGGGGAGGGGGGGGCCATTGCGGGTAGTTGAGCGCGCGAGTAAGTATAGGTTTTTTGTTTACCTAAGCGCCGATCGCGGATGAGCGTGTGTGCCCGCGCACGAGCGGGGACTTACATATATCTATATATGTAAGTAACCGCTGCCCGCTCAGGGCTAGCGGGGACTCAGCCTTATGCTGCACAGCAGACACCTGCCTGTTTCTACTAAGCAAAGCTATTCCATAAGAAACCTTTGTGCACCGGTAGACGCCTTAAGGCACATTTAAGGTGTCCTACGTAGTATGTTTGGCCCTAATTGTACTTGAAGTCTTCTATAAATGAATATGTGCTCTGCAGATTTATTTTTAATTATTGGCCTCCTCATTGAATTGTCCTAATGTTGGTCCCCTAAAAGGCACATTTCTCCTGGACAAATACAGCTAATAAACTACACTGGTAAACCCCAAACTTTAGTGACATCATTGTAGAAGAATGAAATATTTTGAATAGTTCATTTTATGGGCAAGAATATAGCCCGGCGTTTCTTTAAACTATAAAATAGTGCAGCTCTTTACACTCTCGTTGCCTCCCTAGGGATGAGCTTTAGCCAACTCAAATAGCAACTAGGAACCCTGCAAAAGCCACTGAAAGGGAAACCGAGAGCCTCGTTATACTAATCTAGCTGCTAGGAAATGATTGATGGTATCGGTAGTGATGTATATATGCTATAATAATGTAATTACTACCGCTGTTTACAAATGTGGCCCAATAACCTTTAGCACGGTGGAATCAGAAGTATCTGATCAATCACATTACTATGTAACTGTCACTTGGTGAAAAGGAAACAAAACTACACATTGGCAGAGGTGACAGCTTTGTTGGCTGATGCTTAGCGCTCATATCAGTTCTAAAATAATACAGGAAATCTCAGCTCAGAAGCTTCCAAAGTAATGGGTACTGTGGTACAGATGGGAACATGATGGGATGAGAAGCTATAACTGAGACCATGTTGTACAAGCAACCTCTCACTCCATGCTCTCAAACAATGAGTATTCACATGTCTTTACATGTTCAATGTCCCTTACATCACACAATGCATTGATTACTCTCCAGAGCCCAGTTGGGGTTGTTTTGTTAACACTGTATTATCAGTACAGAGTTATGCATCTTCCATGTCCTTTAGAACAGAAATGAGAACTGTAATTATGTAAATGAGTGTTTCTGGTTCCATTTCTCTTCTTAAGGAGAATAGTAATTGATTGTGGAACTAGCTTTGATTTGTTTAAACTAGTAATGGGGAGGTGGGAAGACAACAGCTGTGTTGATTAACCCTTTCTTAGAGTCCCTTGAAGGGTGGTGATTTGTTAATAAACCAGTCGATTTAAAACAAAACATCAGTATCACTTTTGCGACGGCTTTCGGTTGTAGAATACTGATTGCCCACTTTTTGTGGTAGAAAACCTTGTCCTAAAAATGACCCACAACATTTCATCTGTGCTCAGCATCCACCTCCCTTTAGCCAGCTAGCGATACGAGCATAGGAAGATTGCATTTCGTATTCTGGAGGAGTAGGTGGAGGTTCTTGTTTTGAGCACTGAGCAGTGTTCGTATTTATCATTTCTGTTCTTTAATATCTATGTTCCACATAGCTAGGGTGACCAGATTTTTTTTTTACATAACTGTTTATTTATTGTAGTACACTTATACTTTACTACCATTAGTCCTTGTTACGTGCGTGTGTGCGTCGGATGACCTCACTAATCGAAAAAAAAAAAAAAAACAGATGTGAATGATTCTGAACCCATTAACCAGTGTCAGGATGCCCCCTCTTCACAATTTCTAAAGCAGCAATCCCGTCTGGGATCTTACCTGATCCGCAGTCCCTCAAGGTACTATACTGGAGGGGAGGTGTTCCCTACCTGTCTTCCGATGTCTCCCGCGTGAAACTTGAGTCAGATCTGGAAGAAAGAAGGGTAGGTTACTTCAATGTAGGTATACGGCAGTTAAGATAAGAAATAGAGGGTGAAGGAGACAGGGAGGGAGACGGAGAGAGAGGGAGACAGGGTGAGAGAGAGAGAGAGGGAGACAGGGTGAGAGAGAGAGAGAGGGAGACAGGGGGAGAGAGAGAGAGGGAGACAGGGAGAGAGAGAGAGAGAGAGGGAGACAGGGGGGGAGAGAGAGAGAGGGAGACAGGGGGAGAGAGAGGGAGACAGGGGGAGAGAGAGAGAGGGAGACAGGGGGAGAGAGAGAGGGAGACAAGGGGAGAGAGAGAGAGGGAGACAGGGGGAGAGAGAGAGAGGGAGACAGGGGGAGAGAGAGAGAGGCAGACAGGGGGAGAGAGGGAGACAGGGGGAGAGAGGGAGAGAGGGAGACAGGGGGAGAGAGAGGGAGACAGGGGGAGAGAGGGAGAGAGAGGGAGAGAGGGGGAGAGAGGGGGAGAGAGGGGGAGAGAGGGGGAGAGAGGGGGAGAGAGGGGGAGAGAGGGGGAGCGAGAGAGGGAGACAGAGGGGGAGAGAGAGAGAGGGAGACAGAGGGGGAGAGAGAGAGAGGGAGACAGAGGGGGAGAGAGAGAGAGGGAGACAGAGAGGGAGAGAGACAGGGAGAGAGAGAGAGAGAGAGGGAGAGAGAGAGGGAGACAGGGAGAGAGAGAGAGAGAGGGAGACAGGGAGAGAGAGAGAGAGGGAGACAGGGAGAGAGAGAGGGAGACAGGGGAGAGAGAGAGAGAGGGAGACAGGGGAGAGAGAGAGAGAGAGAGAGAGAGACAGGGGGAGAGAGAGAGGGAGACAGGGGGTGAGAGAGAGAGAGAGGGAGACAGGGGGAGAGAGAGAGAGACGGGGAGAAAGAGAGAGAGACAGGGGGAGACGGGGGGGAGAGACAGGGAGAGAGGGAGATGGAGAGACAGGGAGGGAGGGAGGGAGAGGGAGAGACAGGGAGGGAGGGAGGGAAAGGGAGAGACAGTGAGGGAGGTAGAGACAGGGAGGGAGGGAGGGAGGAAGAGACAGGGAGGGAGGGAGAGACAGGGAGGGAGAGACAGGGAGGGAGGGAGGGAGAGACAGGGAGGGAGGGAGAGACAGGGAGGGAGGGAGGGAGGGAAAGACAGGGAGGGAGGGAGAGACAGGGAGGGAGGGAGGGACGGAGAGGGAGAGACGGGGAGGGAGGGAGGGACGGAGAGGGAGAGACGGGGAGGGAGGGAGGGAGAGACAGGGATGGAGGGAGAGACAGGGAGGGAGGGAGAGACAGGGAGGGAGGGAGAGACAGGGAGGGAGGGAGGGAGAGACAGGGAGGGAGGGAGAGACAGGGAGGGAGGGAGGGAGAGACAGGGAGGGAGGGAGGGAGAGACAGGGAGGGAGGGAGAGACAGGGAGGGAGGGAGAGACAGGGAGTGACAGGGAGGGAGAGACAGGGAGGGTGAGGGAGACACCCACCCACTGATACACACATACACACTGACACACCCACCCAACCCACTGATACACACCCCCACCCCCACCCACTGATACCCACACCCACCCACTCATACTCACACCCACCCACTGACACCCACTGATACACACCCACCCACTCATACTCACACCAACCCACTGATACACACCCACCCACTGATACACACCAACCCAACCCACTGATACACACACACCCCCACCCACTGATACACACACACCCCCACCCACTGATACACCCACCCACTGATACCCACACCCACCGATACACACCCACGATACACACACACACACCCACTGATACACACACCCACTGATACACACACACACACACACACACACACACACACACACACACACACACACACACACACACACACACTGATACAAACACACACACACACACACACACACACACACTGATACACACACACCCACTGATACACACACACACTGATACACACACACACTGATACACACACACACCCTGATACACACACACCCTGATACACACACACACCCTGATACACACACACACCCTGATACACACACCCTGATACACACACACCCTGATACACACACCCACACCCACTGATACACACCCACACACCCACTGATACACACACACACACACCCACTGATACACACACACACACACACACACACTGATACACACACACACACACACTGATACACACACACACACACACACACTGATACACACACACACACACACTGATACTCACACACACCCACTGATACACACACACACACACACACACATCCACCCACTGATACACACACACACACACACACTGATACACACACACACACACACACACACACACACACACACACACACTGATACACACACACACACACACACACACACATCCACACACACACACACACACTGATACACACACACACACCCACGGATACACACACACACCCACTGATACACACACCCACTGATACACACACACACCCACTGATACACACACACACACACACTGATACACACACACACACACACACACACTGATACACACACACACACACACACACACACACACACACACCCACTGATACACACACACACACACACACACTGATACACACACACACACACACACACTGATACACACACACACACACACACACTGATACACACACACACACTGATACACACACACACCCACTGAGACACACACACACACCCACACACACACACCCACTGACACCCACACCCACTGATACACACACACACACCCACTGATACACACACACACACACACACTGATACACACACACACCTCCACTGATACACACACACCCCCCCACTGATACACACACACACACACACACACACACACTGATACACACACACACACCCACATACACCCCGCCAGCCCCTGCACCGCCCGCACAACGTGCAGCCACCACTGCCCGCCCCCGAGCCTATCTCCCACACCAAGTGGACGGGGGGGGTGGGGTGTGAGCACCGGGGGGCAAAGGTGGAAGCACGCCGGGGGGCAAAGGCAGGCGCGTGCTGGGGGGCAAAGGCAGGCGCACGCGCCGGGGGGCAAGGGCGCCCGCGCCGGGGGGCACGGCCAGGCGCACCTCCGCTACCACCTCCTATTGCGCTACCACCTCCTATTGCGCCCCCCCATCCCATCCTTGGCTGGGACCTGGGACAGAAGGGGGACACTCACCGCACACAGGGAAGCCGGGAGCGGGAAGGCAGTCAGTCACGTGTGCACTTCACAAAGCGGAAGCCCCGCCCCCGGCTTCCTCTCACATGCCTGCGACCAATCCCCTGCGGGCCGGCCGGCATTCTAAGTCCCGCCCCCGGCATCATCATTCATCCAATCCCCTGCGGGCCGGCCGGCATTCTAAGTCCCGCCCCCGGCATCATCACTCATCCAATCCCCTGCGGGCCGGCCGGCATTCTAAGTCCCGCCCCCGGCATTCTCCTGCATTCAGTCCCCCCGGCAGCACTCACACACACATTGTACATAGAAAATACTTACCGGCCGCCGCATTCTCCTCACCGCCGCTGCCCCGCAATACCGGGACCAGGGACAAAAACTGGGACAGACTTAAACCGGGACAGGCCACAAAAAAACGGGACTGTACCGGTAAAACCGGTACGAATGGTCACCCTACACATAGCTGCATCTAAAAAATGTTTGCAAGTGTTGATGCAAGATTCTTAGGTATACAATCTAATGAGGCTTAGACATGATAGTTGCATTAAGGGTTAAAAAGACAGAGAGTTTGTTTAGCGAAAAGGTTGAAATTGATACATTATTGTAATATACAGATGTAGCCAACGTTATTGTCTGCGTCAATGTTCTAAAATAAAAAAGTGTTAATTGACACCTGTCAACTTGTGCTGAAGCAGGGATAGCCTTAAAACTTGACCTGTTGGTTGCCCTTGTGGACTGGAGTCGGCCGCCCCTGCACTACAGTAGGTGATAAGGTCCAGACTAGCAAAGTCTCTCGGAACGACCAGGAGACTCCTAAACTCTTGGGTAGTTTCTGCAGCAATATCGCTGGAAAGTCATTTTGCACTTTGTCAGTGTATGTATAATGTACATACTGTAATTATCTACCAGAGAAGTCTACAGCAGGGTATTTATGTGTGAATGTATCTATGTACGGGTGCATGTGTCTTTGATTCATACATGAATGCACCCATGAGTGTATGCAAGTATGTACAAATAAATGCAGCCCTATTGTGACTTATGTTTCTGCTATGGCCCTGTAGTGGTCCCCTACAAACTGTTTCCCTTTAATACCCCACTCTGACACCATTATCTTGCTAACAGAGTACTTTAAAATCCTATTTAACAATGATGCAGAAATATCCGGTTATTCATCATCATCATTATACCTACTGTAAAACACGGCTGGTGAGATTTGGTACAGCTGCTGTTTGAATGTTCATTATTTTTTTTAGCATGTTCCTGTATAGCGCTGCTAGTTTTACGTAGCGCTTTACAGAGGCATTTTTGCAGGCACAGGTCTCTACCCCGTGGAGCTTACAATCTATGTTTTTGGTGCCTGAGGCACAGGGAGATAAAGTGACGTGCCCAAGGTCACAAGGAGCCGACACCGGGAATTGAACCAGGCTCCCCTGCTTTAAACTCTCAGTGCCAGTCAGTGTCTGTACTCACTGAGCCGCTCCTCCCTATTATTGTTTATATTTGTATGCGTACATACAGTGAAGTCTTAACAAGTCACACCTTATAAGAAATTATATCTTGATGTTGTTGCTGTTTTTCCCCCTAAATGATCTTTAAATGTGCTAAGGGTATTCAAATGGAGACAAAAAAATGCACATGAAAAAGATGTCAAGCAGGTCTCCCCCACCACAAGTCACATCCACTCGCTCTTGAAATTGGTTTCTCGAGTCATTATTAATGTACTGCACCGACGTGTGAAACAAATCTGACGGTTTAAAGTCCTCCCGTGTCTATTATAATCAGACTAAGAAGTGAATTCTCAAAGGGACAATGGGAGGAGAAGAACAGACCCTTGTGTGTTGTCAGTGTTATGAAAAGTAAGATAGCCAATCGTTTTTTAATGGGAAGGTTAACATAGGACAACTTGGAAGCAATGGGCGAATTCTGAAGGGAACGGTTACGATACAATATTGGACTAATTAAGTTAGTTTATCCCTCACAATTAAATGATGCGATGAATGATTAGTATCATTAAACAAAAAAGCAGCACTCCGGTTTGAAAATGTAACTCGGAATCTTTGTTACAACAGAATGTATTTATGTATTGATTGTGGAATAGGTACAGTTTTTGTTCAGTAGTTTGGGGGGGGGGGGGGGGGGGGTATGCTCAATGCTTCCCCAGCACTGGGAGTTGGCTTCACAGCAAGTTGAATAGGGGTCATAGAAACAGATCATGAGAATCCCCTAGTTTGTTGATTGCAAGCTCCTTGGGGCAGGGACCTCCTTCCTTTTGTCTTAACATACATGTGCTCCCTTGTCACAGTGTTATTGTTCTCCATCCCACTTTGTACTGCGCTGTTGAATATGTTGGTGCCATACAAATAAAAGCTATACTCCTACCATGCGATGCAGCCTGCCCCATTGAGCTAGTGAAGAGTTCAGCTCCATAAATAAATGGGACTAAAACCTTTTTTTTAAATATATACTTATGAAATATTATCAGCTGGCAACTGGAAAGTAATAGGTTAAGGAGAAACCTTAAGCTGCAAGTTGCTCGAATTGTAGTCTGTTCTGTCCATAGATTAGAGGAAGATTCACGGACAGGGGCTACCAGATGTGTAAAAGTTCCATCCGAATATGAAAACAAGCACTGCCTGAATGTGGGGCACGTGGGGATCCACAATCACTATTTACTTGCTCTAAGGCACAGGATGTGGTCTGGATATGGGAAGTCACACTGCTTGGGCACCTCATCCTGCTCGTGCTTCAGCTTCACTTTATACATTGCACGAGGTGTTTACATTCAGATTACGGAGTCAATTCAGAAGGAGCGGCTCAGTGAGTAAAGACACTGACTGGCACTGAGTTTGATGCGGAGGAGCCTGGTTCAATTCCCGGTGTCGGTTCCTTGTGACCTTGGGCAAGTCATTGCACCCTCTGCCTCAGGCACCAAAAACATAGATTGTAAGCTCCACGGGGCAGGGACCTGTGCCTGTAACATCCCTCTGTAAAGCGCCACGTAAAACTAGCAGCGCTATACAAGAACATGCTAAAAATATAAATATATAAATAATGAAAAGGCATTATGTATTGTTCACACACTTGTTTTACTGGCCATTGATGATCATTAATGGCTATTACAGTTCAGCCTGTGATTGCTGTTGGATTGTAACAATCTAATTTGGGTTATATTTAGTCACTATTTAAGTCTTGGTGTGTGTCTGTTCTGTAAGTTCTGATAAAGGTGTGTTATTAAACACTGACACGTTCAGAAATGAATAAATGTAGTTTTTTTTAAATTTTAGGACTGGTGTGCCAGAGTGTTCTATATTCCGGATCCTATACAATCTTCACGGTAAACTGTATATGCATAGAGAAACACACATAAATATATATAGGTCTATACTCTATAGCCATGGCTGGTCCTGGCTATCTTTCTGTCTCCCTGTCACTGTCATGGAACAAGATTCCATATTCCTCTGTCTCGCTTTGCAGTTTATGGGATTCATTTCTCCCTAGTTTAGCTGCCTGTTATTTTCCCTGTCCCAGCAGCTTGCTGCATGTGAAAAGGCAACATTTTGATACACATGTTGTTTACACTGTCATAGCCAGTGAGTTGCTATAGCAACCTCAGCCTTTCTCTCAGAATGGGCTAGTCTGCCTGCCCCTCTGCCTTGCTGACAGATAGTCTATCCCCAGACTATTCCTGCTATCCAGGTTCCCTCACACTTCCTTTTACTTCCTACATTGGCTGAGTGAGTACGTTCCTGTTACCCCTCTACTGGCAAGGCCTTATCCTTTTCACCTTTCCCTACTATCAAGCACATTCACTATAGAGACATTCTCTTACAACACCATCTTCCACAAGTGCCTTTGTGTATCTATGCTTTCCTCAATAAAGTAGAAAAGACAAAGTACTTGTTGTGCTTGTAACAGGAATGAGTTGAAGCTATCTGGGCTATTCATACCACACGTGACTCTGGCCTCAGAATAGTCACGTAAGCCCCAGTAGCTACAGGCAGTGATAGGCTATCCTGTTGGTTTCCCCCCCCCCTCATGCTGCCTCTCTGAGTGACCGGGGAGGAGGTAAACTGAGTCTGTGTACAGCCAATCATGGTGCAGACTCTGTGCCATCCCTCTCTGTGCCTTAGGCTACGCTGATAGTGCCGATGACGTCAGGCTGCGGTTGCTGGAAAAATGAAATTCAGATGACTTCCAGTGATCGCGACTAAGCCGTCGCTCTGTTGCGTCGCACTTACTATAGGCGCACGCGACGGCGGCAATGCATTTGTTTTGACGCGACGTCGCGTTGCGTCACTTTTGCCGGCACTATAGGCGCAGCCTAAGGGAGGAAGTGTTCCAAATTGTATTAAGTCCAGCTCTGCCCCTCATGGGGTTGAGACATGCCTTAACCTCCTCCTGGAGCTGAGTGCAGCCCAAGATCTGTGCAGAGCACAAGGCTTCAATATTGCAAGAAGGCCAGCACCATCCAGAGGTCTGTGACCCATTCTAACATATGATGCGTGCGCTGTAATACCAACTGCAGAGGCTGCTTCAATAAAGAATCCTTTTTATATACCCTGCTATGACTGGAGGCGCTGATACCACGAAAAGAACCTGAAGGATCACCAAAAGCCTGTCCTGTTTCCTCTTACCATCGCGGACGCTCATCTCTCCTGGACACTCACAGGTAACAGGCACCACCACACCTGTAGCTTAGGAAAGATCTCCCGGGGGGGGGGGGGAGGGGGAGCAGTGCTACACTCTGTATATGCATACAGAAACACACATATATATACATACGCATGCTCTATCTATATGCATATAGAAACACACACACACACTATATTACTTATTTGAAAACAGCTTTGATACAGTTTTCCTATATTAAAGTGTTAAATCCCATCCTTGTGTTGTGGGTTTTCTTTCTCTGTATACAGGGACTTGAAATGATTTTGTTGTTATAATCTAACGCTCTGGTTATCTGCAATGACAGTGTGCTGTGGGCCATGCCTTTAATCCTATCTGCAGCAGTGACCCATGAACCTGTTAATATCCCATGAGAATAGTTACCTCTTGTGAGAATTGTATATTTTATGACCAGAGACAGGTAACATCTGAGTAGTTCAGTAGTAGTAAATAATACTAAAAGCAGCACTGTCAAGTGTCAGTCCAAATATCTATTATTTTTATTTTTTGGAAAAAAATACTTGACCTTTTTCATTCTCGTACATATATCATTGTGAACTCGAACAGCTGCTCTCTGTTTTTAACTCACTTGCAATGAGCATTGTTTTTTTAGTTAGTACAGGCATACCCCACATTAACGTACGCAATGGGACCGGAGCATGTATGTAAAGCGAAAATGTACTTAAAGTGAAGCACTGCCTTTCTCCCACTTATCGATGCATGTACTGTACTGCAATCGTCATATACGCGCATAACTGATGTAAATAACGCATGTGTAACAGGCTCTATAGTCTCCCTGCCTGCGCACAGCTTCGGTACAGGTAGGGAGCCAGTATTGCTGTTCAGGACGTGCTGACAGGCGCATACGTGAGCTGCCGTTTGCCTATGTACTTACTCGCGAGTGTACTTAAAGTGAGTGTCCTTAAACCGGGGTATGCCTGTATACATATAGCTACACATATCCAAATGTATTCTAAAGGTTATGTGTTCAATATATTTATTCTAATATATTGAACGTATAACCCTGGCGCAAATAAGAACCAATCAACAGTTAAAGCGGAAGGGAGGGCTGGACAATGTAGAGATAGAATGGGATAAAATACTTTCAAAGTCAAAGAAAATTCCAATAGAGTTTCCAACAACCGGTAGCATTATAACACAGTCCTACACTGCACTGAAGAAAGACAGAACGCCACAGTTTGACTGGGAGGACTGCGACAGACAGTGACCCAGACAAGGTACTGATGCTGTGGCCAGAGTCTACCCCACAACTTGTGTGAAGAAAAAAAAAACATGGGATTTTAAAATGGCCGTCCATCAACGGCCGTCCTGTCAAATACAGACTCTGCAAAAATGTGGAAGAAAATGTGTTCATTGTGTAAAGAGCCTAGCCACACGGAGCAGTGTCCCTTCAGGCCTTATTTGGATGATGAGGATGATCTCTATGTGGCCCCAGAAAAAGGGCTGCAGCCAGAGAAATATTTTTTTCAACACGCCAAGGAACTGCAGCAGCAAGCAATGCGCTGTGGTCACAAGGAAGATACAGAAGTTTTACTTGGCAAAGGCACATCTAGTATCGCTGATGAGAAAGAATGTGTGCACAGTACTACTTATGGTTTAGAACCTACCAAAGTAAAGAAGAAAAAGAAAAGTCTACAGAGACGCCTGTGAGAGCTACAAACTCTGCAAGCAAAGTCTGCCCACCTGTAGGCTCTAACGAATACAGTGAAAACAGCTGCAATAGCGCCTCCCGAGGTCAGGAAGAAAAATACACCTGATAGCCCCAAAATGGAGGACAAGATGCGGCGTTCCTGTAATGAACCCTACCCCACGGAAGAGTGGGCCTTCCGGTCCTATGAGGATATGGATAAAGATGAAGATATCTCTTATGGGGAACCCGAACCGAGTCACACCCACAAAACACACCAAGAATGGTGGAGGTGCCTAAACTCGGTACGCACCGAACAAACAGGTCCCTATGACTCAGAATATGCCTCACAGCTTATGCAACGGCAAGAAAAGCCTGGCGAATACAGTGAAGCTGCTGAAGTTTCAAATAAAGACGGAGACCCCAGTATCCCTGATGGGACGGAGTCGTCCAAAACAGAAAGGCAGAAAAAGAAAAGCGGTGCATCCCTTACCGTGAAAGGAACAGACACGTCCGCAGATCTCACAGAGAAAAAGGGGGTCCGAGATGCCCTGCAGCCTAGAGAAAATGGAGGATTCGTCATGCAGATGACAGAATATCCAGAGGGCTCAAGACAGAAGTCGTGTAACCCAAAGAAGTGTCTGTCCGGTGCCAACAGTGAGGAACCCTCAACCGACCATACCAGGGAAGCGGAGCCGGAACCAGCGAGTGACGATCCCTTGACCATCCCTGAAGATGCACTGCAAGCTGCCAGGCAAAACTGTGATCTGCTCTGTAAACGATTGAAACAGGAGATGGAAGCTAATGCCAGCCTACAGAGGGATCTGTTCTCAATCGCCTTTGACTGTAGGACAGTGATGAACACGGAGCGTCACTTACGTAGTGACTTAGAGAACCGGATGACTTAGCTGAAGACAGCAAACGCTACTATTACTGCCATGGATGAAAAGCAGAGCCAATCTGATAAAATGATTGCTAATCTGAAACAGAAGTATGAGAAGGCACTGAAAGAGATTCGTCTCTCTCAGCAAGAGGTGCGCAATTGCCATAGCGACGTGGAAGTCTCTCAGAATGAGGTTCATACTCTCTGCAAAGAACTGAATGCCTCACACCAGGAGGTCAACAGTGTCCGGAAGGAGGTGGACATGTTACAGAATGAGGTTCATACTCTCTGAGTAACACTGGATGCCTCACACCAAGAGATCAGCAGTTGCCGCACAGAACTGGAAGTCTCTAAAAAGGAACTTCAGTCTCGCTGAGGAGCTGGACATCTCTCAAAAATCTGTCTACAATCTTAGTATGGATCTTAAAGTCTCTAAGAAGGAGCTTCACACTCAACTTAGAGATAGAAGTTTCACGCCTGGAGACCCGGAGACAACTCGGAAGTGCATAAATGGAAGGAGGATTACAAGGTGATTCTGAATATTACAGAGACTGTAAAAAGAGAACATACAAGGCTGAAAGAAGAAAATTCTGATTTGACTGACCACGTCAATGAAAAGAAGAAAAAGCTGCACAAGCTCCAAAAAACAATGAAACTATTTGAATATGAAAAGTTAGAAGCATTGAAGCGATGCACACAAGCTGAGCACCTACTGCAGAACCAACTGCAAGGTCTGCGTGCGTACCTAAAGATTGCCGAAGAGAAGCAGCGATATCGGCAGGAAGAAAATCTTCAGGCTGCTAAAGAAGTACAAGTGCTGCAGGAACATCTGATTACCCAGTGTCCCCCCGCAAAGCAGCATGAGGAACCGAGGGCTACCCTGACCATCACCAGAGCATCGCTAGAGGCCAAGCTTAGAGGCCAGGTGACTCAGTGCAAGAAGGAGCACAAGAAGGTCCAGAAACTGAGGCAAGCAGCTGCGGTGCGAGCGAATAAATCCGCAGAGCTCCAAAATATAATGAAGAATGCGTTGATGCACACTCAGAGCAAGCTCCAGAAACAGGATTCTCTCGTTGAGCTAAACTTCTTAAAAAGGGAGAAAAGCAGCAGAGTAATTCAGAAGTACTACAAAGCTCTTATCCAAGCAAGTTTGGAAAGAGAACTATATCTGCGCAAATGCTCTGCAGTGCTCACCATACAGCCTGCCTACAGAGGAATGTAAAATCGTCGGCTAAATAGCCAGAATAAAGCAGCCTGCCTTCTCCAATCCATATGGAGAATGTAACGTCAAAGAAAGAATGATGAACATTTGAAGCAGTGTGTAATCTTACTCCAGTCAAATGTTAGAAAGTGTCTGCAGCAAAGATACTACAAAAAAAATGAAGGAAGCTGCCGGTGTGATTCAATCCAGATATAGGTTCTACATCACAACCAAGCAAGCTGTGCGACGTCGCTGGGCCCAAGGCTACCGCCTTGCCCAAGGCCGGCACTGCTAGGCCACTTAAGATGACAGTAGCAAAAACAAGCCTAAGCATCTCCCTAACATTAGAGAGTAAGTATTACCTAAGGAAGAATTAAAGAGTACAAACGTCGTTGTTCATCAGCTAAAGTGTTTATGGTAACGACTGTCTTGATGTGAAGAGCATTATCAATTATCAATGGCTGTTAATAAAGCATCTGTTTGTACTTGGCACCCTTCCTTCTAACATCAGCATATCTACACCCAGCCTGCACGGACCCAGCACCCTGACAAGGTAAGAGAGACTGAGCACAGCCATGTACATAGTCAACTAATCTCCTTAAGAGCCGGGCACGGAGGGTTACACTTATATATACATAGTGAGGGAAATACAGAACACAAAAGAACACAAAATCTAGTCAGGCAAATGATGGGATTTAGTAAGTAAATCAGGCTGGGAAAATGGCAGCCAATTGTTAAGCAATTTGCTGAAACTTTGGCATTTCTGCCACTTTCTAGCACTTGTACATGACCCTATTTATGCTTCTCTATCTCCACCAGAAAGGGAGATATATAATGAAAGCACCCTAAACAGTAGAAGCCGGCTGCCATATATCAGAGCGCGGTAGGCATTTGTAATGTATCATAGTGTGTTGTTTCCATCCTTACATTTGCAGTATTTAACATGTTGGATCAATCTGAATCAATTTCTCATGCAGGGCACGGCAACTTTCAAACCAATTATATTCCTTACAAATCATTGTAATTAAAAACCTGGAATTACAATACATTCCTGTAAAAAAATACAACAAAAATCTGAACATTAAAAATAGAAAAAAGATTTCGATGTAATTTGTTCTGGGGACCACATGTGTTACAAGGCAAGTTCATTAGGAATTAAGTACAGGTATTTGGGACATAATGTTAACAAGAGTACCTTGGACCATGACAATAATTGTGACCAGCTGGCCATTTAAATCGAAATTGGAAGACTGTGAAATACATTAGAGCTATTTGTTTAAAGCAGCCAGTCCCATTGATGGGTTTGTTTATTTAATAGCCCTCCCCATTCTTTTACCAGGATGGGAAACATGAGGTCCCCGGAACTGGAACTTGTTCATTTCAGCTCTGGGGACCTTAAGGCTCCACAGATAGTTGCTGGTAAAAGTAGCCTGTTCCAATTCCCTCCAGGGTAAACAAAATGGTGGTCTAAATCTCCTACATTATAAGGGCTAATAGGCAGCCGCATCTTCCGATTGACCCGCCCGATGATTTAAATAGCAGGAAATACCGCGGCTACTTTTACTGGTAAGTTATTCGGGAGCCAGGCGGTCCCCGGAGCAGAAATGAATGCAGTTCAGCTCTGGGGACCCCCTGATTGCCAACAAGGGGTGGGCTGGAAGGGAACTGCTGCTTTCCCTTGACCCGCTGGAACAGGCACCTATGTGTATTTGCAGAACTCTGGTGTATACAGTAGTTGAGCTTCTTCATGTGAGCACTGTTATCATATAAGGCTGAACATCATGTACAGAGGAGAGTAACATTAACACTATACAGGGCTAAGAGCATGGGTGGATTGTCCTATCGGGTGATCGGGGTTTGCGCCAAAGTGCCGGTGCTGCGGCTCCCCAGCAGCGGTGACCGGCTGCTCCCCAGCTCCCTCACCATCCTGTCTGTGCCGGGATCAAACTTCCGCCCGACCCAAGGAGGGAGCTGTGTGTTGGAGTGTGGTGAGAGTTGGGGGGGTCTTGCCTTTTCTGGAGCGGCCCCACTCCTGCAGCGTCGTCGCGTTGTTATGGC
Organism: Ascaphus truei; assembly: GCF_040206685.1. Classification (NCBI taxonomy): domain Eukaryota; kingdom Metazoa; phylum Chordata; class Amphibia; order Anura; family Ascaphidae; genus Ascaphus; species Ascaphus truei. Next base: position 25,495,225 of record NC_134499.1, read on the forward strand.
GACTCAACGTCTTGACACTGCAGAAGGACGGCTGCTCTTCAAGGAATAGGCCTGGGCTGGCAGGTAAGTACAATCCGCCCCCTGGCTAAGAGCAATGAATAGGGTGTGCTTCCTTTCCCATTTTTATTTGGAAGCAGACTGTAGGCAAATGAAGGTTTGCTTTCTCCGAGATGATCAGGATGCTGCCCATGCAGCTGACAGGATGGTGGAACAGGAAAAGCAGGCTCTCCTGCTGACACCTGTTTGCTTCTGGCTGGGCAGGGAGGGGCAACAGGTTTCAGACCGAAACTGCACTTACCCCCAGCCAGAGCTCATTAACCACTTTACCGCCAGATAGTTCTGCAGTGCATGATCACTATTCGCCTTGGCACTGTTGCAGTTAATTAGCGTTAAACTGTGGGCGTTCTAAGGGGAACTACTTTTTAATGAAACAATAAATATGCTCACAAGTGATGTTTTTATTTGCTGCACAGTGGAGGGTTTTTGGCACTTTTTTTTTTACCCACCGTAACTTATTTAATGTGTGGTTGAAATCTATCCCAGCTGCATATTGCAAAGCCAGTATAACCAGTCTCACACTGATGAGACCCAAAAGATTGAATTAGCTGTCTGTGAGTAGGTTTGCTGGCTCTGCACTTCTTTAACCCAGGCTGTGCTGAAAAGCTGTGTAATACGGCAGGCATAAGCTTATAGGGTTCCATGTTAAAATGAACATGAAGCGAAAGGTCACACACACACTGTTTGCTCAATTGCATGTCATTTCCCAGAATCCCTGGTTGCAGTGGAAGCACGGTATGCTGGGAGATAATGGTGAAAAGCCGGGTTGCAGACCTGTCTGAGACATGTGAATGTGCCCACAAGTGATATTATTCTTAAGAATAAGAGTGGTTATAAATAGCTTCCCCCTCACTGTTCTTGTACTCATTACTGAATCCTTTAAAGCAGCAATTCCTCTATTTAACCTTTGATTATTTTACAGAATGGGAGCCAAGACATACCCGGCATTGAACCACGTTATTTTCAGTCCTCGTCCCCGAGATAGTTATGGGTAAAGATGCTGGCGTAACTTTCTGGTTTCGTGTTTGGTTTTAAATCGCTGTCCAATAGGAATGCCACAACAGGTGACTTTGTGGTTTCATATTGGCTAGCGTTATGCAGGAGATTTACATCGCCATTTTGTTTCCCCTGGAAGGGACTGAAACCTTTACTGGTAAGTTTCCATCTAGGGTTGCCAGGTGGCATCTTCAAAAATACTAGACACAATGGTGAACGTTGCGGCACACTCGAGACATACATACACACACACACCTTTCTCTCTGCTCCATGCTGTTTCCTCCTCTCCTTGGGCCCACCCTAAGGCTCCTGACATCTCCTCCTGATTGGCTGCGTTACCTAGCGCAGCCAATCAGGATAGAGGAAGCTGCCCAGTCCCCTAGCAAGAGCCCTGCTCTCTTCCGCGGCCCCCCAAGCCGGTCAGGTTATTATGTCCAGAGAGGTAATACCGGACACATGCATGTCCAGTATTACCTCTAATTTTTTACTGGACAGAGTGTCCAAATACAGGACAGTCCGGTCCAATACTGGACACCTGGCAACCTTATAATCCCATCCCCTAAAAATCTGTTGACGTCTACGAGAGCGATAATACTAAAATCGGTAAAACTCACAGAATTAATGAGCCGACAGGTTTGCCCGTCTTAGATGCGATCGTGTGATTGGCTCATTATTCACAAAACCCGACCTTGCTGGGAGAAATGGCGTCTAAAGAAGTTTTAGCCCATTATTTAAAATGATTATGCTCCATTGAATTAATGCACAGAGACGCTACTTTGACCGCTGGGGGTTAAACACTTGAAATGTATTCAACAAGAGGCATTAATCTCAGCAACATGGACATGTTATATACAAGGAGTTGATCTGTTGGTTTAGAATTGCAAAGGAAGGAAAGGAATGCTCCAAAAGTACAATAAATTATGCAGAAAGCCAGTGTTAACAAAGGAGAAAGTGGGTGGAGGAGGGTTTGGGAAGGAGAAAAAGAAAATGCCATGCTGTTTGCCTTTTTATAACCAAGCCAGGGCACAGCTGATTAAGGCAGAGGAAAACTGAACATTGGGGGGAGAAACATAGTAAGTCCAATTGTAAGGTCCTTATTCAGTAAGCTCCATTCAAGTCAGCAGCGGTTTCCACACCATAGTTGGGCAATCGGCTGCTTCGGTGCTTATTGTTGAGTAAGGGCCTAAGTGCTATACTTTAGCAATTAACTCATTCAGCGCCAAAGGAACTAGTAACACATTGCATCTGAGAGGGTCAATAAGTAACTTATGTTGAAGGACAGTCGTGACTGCTGTGCTCAGAGCCGTTTACAGCTTTGCCGGGCCCCTCTTTCACTCTCCTCTCTTACACCCCTACCCCCACTGGTCTCTCTCCTGCACGCCCCCATATCTTTCTCTCTCTCCCACCTCCCTCTCCTCTCCCATACCCCTCCCTCTCACACCCCCACCTCTCCTTCTCCCACCTCTCTCCTCTCATGCCCCCACCTGTCTCCCGTACCCACCTCTCTTCCACACTCAATCCTCCCCAATACACATAACTCTATGTACATTTATGGCGCTATATAAATAAAGACATACAATACAATAACTCCCTACCTCCCCCCAATACCTATAACCGCCCTTCCCTCCAATACCTATAACCCCCTTTCCCCCCTTCCCTAATACACATAACCCTCCCATACACATACCCCTCTACACATAATAAGCCCCCCTTACATAATATCGCCTCCTACACATAATAACCCTCGCCCCCCCATACACATAATAACTAACACACACAAAAACCTGACTTTGGGGGAGGGGGGGGGGGCGCCTGGTCCCCTCGCAGGCGGATGCGGAAGTTGTGCCCGACTTCAGATCGGGCTCAACTTCCGGCACATGGTGGAGGGGTGGGGGGTGGAGGGGGCATACATAGGAGGCAGGGGAGTGCTGGAGCCTGGCAGGCAACGGGCACGGATGTTGGGCCTGACGACCTCTGGCCGGGTCCAACTTCCAGTGTCGGCGGGGCTCCCAGCACTGGGCCTGGGACAGTTGTCCGCGTCACCCCCCCCCCCCTCTCCCCCGTGTTGGTAGCCCTAGCTGTGCTGACACTAGATCGTTGTTCGTTTGTGGTGAGAAATGCTTGATAACTGAAAATATATCATATTTGTTTAGCTCGGGTGAAAGATTTCCTGTTTGGTACATTAATGCCAGAGCCAGATTTGAGCAATAACAAGAAGAGAGAAAACACTATATTAATTTCTCCGCAGTTTCGATCAAACTTTCCTAAAATTTGCAAAACCCACGAATATTTTGCTACAACTTTTGTTCACAATTCGCAATTTCGCGTTTTAAAAATGGCGACTTTGCTGCCCATCGACTTGTTTTTTTTTGTACAAGTTAATTAACATTTTTAAAACGAAAGTAATCGAAATTAGTTGAACACACAATACCCACTGACTTTTTAGCATAGAGCGAAGTTTTTGTTCAAAGCAGACTTTTTCGCAGGAAAAGGCGTGCAAAGAATTGGCACATCTCTAGAAAACGCAATGAACAGAGACAGAGAATTCAATACATCCCATTATCATGTGCATCTCTCAGCCCCTCCCTCCACACCTCTTGCATCGAGCAAAAGGATCAAAGTACGTTAAGGCATTAGCAGTAAAAAGTGCATGTAAAAATAGCACTGAGTATTTAAGCAGCTGTCCATGCGGCCGTTTTTTAAAAATTTAATCCCCCCCCTCCCCCTTTAATATGAGCATCAATACAATCCACACAATGATAAGTAATTAGCTAAATTCCCGATCGTTCCGTTCTCCTTGGATTGCTCTGCAAAGATTCGGCTCGGGGGTTCACTAAATGGCTGTCAGTGCAGCAGAAGAGGACCCAGGAAGCAAAGTTCTGTGGGGAAGATGATGTGACCAGGCAGTCACTAGATACAATTGGTGCACTGCTAGAGAGAGGGCAGGGCTCAAAAAGGGGTGTGGCAGAGCCTGTTTCAGAAGAGGAAGGGGATGTGACTTTGTAAATGGTTGCTATAGAAACCAAAAAAGATTGTTACATTATAATGCTTTAAAAATGTCATTCAGAGTTGTTTTTTTTTTACAACTTTGATTTTATTGGGTGAAATACATCTTACATGGTAACACCATCCATTGTCTACAGTGACATCACCGCATTTAGTACTTTCTTTTTTACATAATTAACCAAAAACTTGACCTACTGGACTTACAAGACGAACCGGGGGACAAGACACACTAACTATGTAGTAGGGAGGGGAGGGGGGGAAGGGAGGGGGGGGGGGTGGTAGGGCTCGGAAGGGTGTTCCACCTATCATCTTCCGTTCGGGCGCCGTGCGTGTATTTTAGTGTAGACCTCTTTCTCCGAGAACATTGACCCACTCTCTCCTGCTGTTACCTCTTTGGCTGCCTCTTACACTAGGGGCCTATTCTGCCCTGGATCCCGCTCCTTCTTCGGGTTCTCTGTCTCTATGTTGTCGTGGATCCCTTTCATTACCGGAGAACGCATTTACCGCCTATTATTGCAGGATTGTGGTGATATCTATTCCCGGGATGTCTGTCTGTGCCAGCCAGGGCTCCCAGACTTTTAGAAAATTTGAGCCGGTGTCGTTAACCAAACTCGTCAACTGTTCCATCCGGCAGACAAACCAAATTCTATTTCTAATCTTGGGGATAATTGGAATCTCTGGTTGTTTCCATACTGCTGCAATCTCGCATCTGGTGGCTGTAGCCAGATGTGTGATCAATTTATGTGTGGCATTAGATAGCCCCTTGACTCGTCTGCCCAATAGGAACAGCCACGGGTCTAAGGGGATTTCCACTTCTAGCAGTCTCTGAAGCCAATCTTTAATCTCCTCCCAAAGCGGGTTTACCTTCGTACAAGACCACAGCATATGGAATAAGTCCGCTCTCTCTCCGCACTGCTTGGGGCAGAGCGGAGAGTAGCCTTTGACAAATTTAGATAATTTAGCGGGCGTGTAATACCACCTCATCAGGACTTTATATGCGTTCTCCTTTAATGTGGTGCAGATGGAGCTTTTGGCCGCCATCTGCAGGATCTTATCCCAGTCTTCGTCTTCTAATGTCTCTCCCATATCTGCTTCCCACTGTCTCATGTAGGCAAGTTTGGGTTGGTCGTCCGTCTTCGGGCACACTACTTCCCTGTACATTCTAGATGTTAGTCCCCTTGTGTCCGTATCTCTTGAACAGAGCTGCTCAAAATTTGTTCTCCGAGGCCGAGTTGGGGCTTCATTGTAGAAGGCCCTGATCTGGAGGTATCTAAAGAATTCAGTGTTTGGTAAATTGTTCTCCTCTTTAATGTGATCAAATGTTTTTATATGTTGCCTGCCCTCCAGATCTTTTAGGCGGAGATACCCTGCTTGAATCCATTTTGAGAAAATGGAGCTATCCATACCTGGAGCAAAGTTTGGGTTCCCCCATACGGGAGTCATCAGAAAGTTCAGGGATGTGAGATGGCACTTGAACTTAACCGCGTCCCAGACTTTCAAGGAGTTGACCATGGTCTGCAGCGGAGTCCGCATAACGGCCCGACTTTTTTTGGGCAACCAAATTAGGTTCCTAATATCTATTGGTGTGCAGCATGTTTTTTCTAGTGCTACCCACCTCCGAAGGTTCGGGTCTGTGTGCCACTGCACAATCTGGCTCAGTTGGGCTGCTTTGTAGTAGGCGAACAAGCATGGCACCCCCAACCCTCCTCTTAAGGTCGGCCTCCTCAAGATCGCTTTGTTAATTCGTGGGTTTTTCTTATTCCAGATAAACTTTGTTATTAAGGACTGAAGCGAGAGGATATCTTCTTGTATCAGGGGGATCGGGAGGGCCTGGAAAAGGTACAGCACTCGTGGCAGGAGATTCATCCTCACACTATGAATACGGCCTATCCACGAGATACTGCACTCCGCCCATCTCCGGAGATCCTCACGGAGAGTCCGAAACAACCTGGGATAATTTGCTTTATATAAAGCCTTATATTCTTTCGTGATATATACCCCTAAATACTTAATCATAGAGGGTTGCCATTTAAAATTAAAATTGAGTCCAATTAGTTTTTCTACTGGTTTGGGTAAATTTATATTGAGGGCTTCCGATTTGGCCTGATTAATTTTGAACCCAGAAATTTGTTTAAAGGTCCCCAGAATTGAGAAGACGTTGGGCAGGGAGGTGAGAGGCTGTGATAATGTCAGGATCACATCATCTGCGTAGAGCGCCACTTTGTGTGACTGCCCTTTTACAGCTATGCCCGTAATATCCGGGTTGTTTCTGATATGTGCCGCCAAGGGTTCCACGCAGAGGGCGAACAACAAAGGGGACAGCGGGCATCCCTGGCGTGTGCCACTCTTAATTTGAAATTGCTCTGATGGGAATCCCTGGTGTCTCACCCTTGCCGTTGGCCCCTCGTAGAGGGCCATGATGGCCTCCAAGAGGCGTCCCTCAAAGCCAAATGCCCCAAGCGTCCCTCTCAAATAGGGCCAATCGATTCGATCGAAGGCTTTCTCCGCGTCCAGACTTAGTACCATTGACGGGATATTCTGTTTCTGTGCCAAATCCACCAAATCTATTATCCGTCTGGTATTGTCCGCCGCTTGCCTTCCTCCGATGAACCCCACCTGATCTGGATGAACTAACCTGGGAAGGACGATACCCACTCTATTAGCTAGTAATTTGGAGAAAATTTTTACATCCGTATTAATCAGCGAGATGGGCCGGTAGCTCTTACAGTCTGCCGGGTCCTTACCAGGTTTATGGATCAGGGAGATTGACGCCTGAAGCATCTGAGCTGGGAACGAGGCCCCGTGTAGTATAGAGTTAAATAGCTTCAATAGATGTGGGGCTAAAATTTTCAGGTATTTTTTATAGTATAAGTTGGAGAAGCCATCTGGGCCGGGCGCTTTGGCAGGCTTAAGTGACTTTACAACTACCGTTAACTCTTCTAAAGAGAAGTCCGTCTGTAACGCTTCTTTCTCCACCCTGCTCAAGGTCGGTAATTTGGCTTCTTTTAAGAATTCCCCGAGATTATCCCTCGTCTTTTGATTGTGTATGACCTTACCCCCATCGTATAGCGTCTCGTAGTAGCTTTTGAACTCTGCCACGATCCGCTTAGGATTAGAAGTAAGCTCACCCCCTTGTGTGCGAATAGTTTGTATATGATAATTCGGAATTTTGTTTTGAAGTCGATTTGCTAATAGGGTGTCCGGCTTGTTCGCTTTCTCAAAGTACCTACGTCTGGACCAACTCATCTCCTTTTCTGCCCGGGAGGCCAGTTTTATATTCAACTGCTGTTTGGTTTCTGCCAAAGCACGCAGTGTGTCCTGATTCCTAGATACTTTGTGCGCCTTGGATAGGGTCGCTAGTTTGTCTTGTAGGACTTTTATCTGTTTCTCCTGATCCCTCCGGCGCCTAGCAGCTAGACACATGAGGGAGCCTCTGAGAGTCGCCTTGTGGGCTTCCCATAGGGTGGTGTCGGAAGAAACACTCCCCACGTTCTCAGTGAAGAAATCCTTAATCCTCTCACCAATTTCTCTCTGCAAGTTTGGGATTTTTAGTAACAGCTCGTTTAGCCTCCAGTTTGCTCCAGGTCTGTCTAGTAAGTTTAGAGTGCACCGCAGCTCGATAGGTGCGTGGTCGGACCACGAAATATCGTGGATCCCTGTGTGGGAGACCACTGGGACCAGTCTGTTTGATACTAGGAAGTAGTCCAGCCTGCTGTATCTGTTATGGGGGTGGGAGAAGAAGGTATAATCTCTACTTTGGGGATGCTGTTCTCGCCATATATCTACCAATTGGCAATCCTTCAATCCCTGCGTGATTTGCCGAATATCTACCTTAGGGGGGAGACTAGCGGCCGTGCACCGGTCTAACTTGGGATTCAGTGTCCTGTTGAAATCGCCCGCTATGATCATGTTTCCCTTGGCTACCTTTTGGAGTTTTCGGAAGAAACGGGAAAATAAATCAGTTGATGTTTCACAGGGTGCGTATACTGATGCTAATGTAAGCGGTTTCCCGTGGATTGATCCCACCAGAATTAGAAATCTGCCCTCTTTATCTGCCACCTTTTTCTCAACTGTGAAATCTATCCTATTATGTATGGCTATCGCTACCCCTCTCTTTTTCACTTGGGCGGATGCCAAATGTACTACCCGGAAATCTTTGTCTAAAAATTTTGGTTAGCTGCTCCTAGAAAAGTGTGTCTCTTGGAGAAAGAGGAGGTCGGCTTTGAGTCGTTTGTAATCCCTGAGAGCTAGCTTGCGCTTCGCCGGACCGTTAAACCCCTTAACGTTGTGAGAGATACACCGGACCTCGTTATTCATAGTACTTTATTTGTGACCTGATTCCGTCAGTGTCTTCCTGAGCCATTCTGAGTCCTCTAGATGGCGTGGGGATCCCGATCCCTGTCTCTTTTAATCCGTCGCCGCCTTTCTTCTGCGCCCTGCCAGGGGAGTAGGGTATGTGGTGGGGGAAAGTGGTACAGAGGGAAAACACATCAGGGGGGACAACGAGAAGACAACAACACAAATACATGTAAACAAACAGAACCATGGTATCGGCTCTAGGACTTCCCTGTCCCACAGCCCATCCCATTGCCTTCAATAAACACACAAACAGTACCCTGGAGGTCCCAGAGGGCCCCAGGGTAAGTGCCCGGAAGTAAATCCTTCCATCTGGACCCTCCTCCCTCCCTAGTCCCTCTTGCGGACCATGGGATTCCGGGACTTTAACAGGGGCGCGGGCTTGGCCCAACTCCCTGTCGTGGAAGCACATGCCTGCGGGCAGGGTTGGTGACAGACTCCCGACCACCCGCCGGCTACTGCTAAACATCCTCGCGCAGCCACCTCCTCCCCCAACTGGGTCTGATTTCAGGCGACCCTTAAATCCCTTAACCTACATGTCTAGTTGTGTCTATTAGTATCTAAGCCTAACTGCCGTGCTCTGGCCTGATTGTAAAGTCTGGGGACGCACGGAGCCGAACCCCCCCCGCACCCCTGGACCTCCTTCTATTCTGCTTGTGGCCCCCCCTGCTTCCTCCACTGGCCTGTCCTCTCCCTTGCTTACCTCTGCCTAGGTGGCCGCTAGATTCCCTCTTCCTGCCTTGTGTACTAGGCCTCCCTCTCCTTCACCCCTCCCCCCCCCTGCTTCCTGGGTAAATCGCGCTCTTGTCGCGCCCTTCCCACTCTGTTCTGGGGCTGCTCCGGTGTGACAGCCTTCACTGCCCGGCACTCCTTCACGCTGATTAGCTGACTCCCCTCCGTGTCCACTGGGCGGCCGTACCCCTCCCCGGCAGTGGAGCTCGCGTGCCTCCGCCGGGGGGAGCTGGGACCCGGCCCGTGACGCACTTCCGGTGGGACAGCCCCTCCGCCGGAACCTGTCGGGCGACGCAGCAGTGGGTCGGCAGATGGGAGCCAGACGAGGGCGGAGACGGTCGCAGCCGGGGGCGGGCGCACTCTGCCTACCAGACTGCCTCGACAACACAGCCGCCGCCATGATGCTTGCCGCGCTGAGAGCCGGGACCCGACTCGTGTGCACTTCCGGTGGGACAGCCTCTCCGCCGGGTATCCGGGACTCCGCGGCGCCGCCGGCACCTGTCAAGTGACGCAGCAGTGGGTTGGCAGATGGGGGCCGGACGAGGGCGGAGACAGTCGCAGCCGGAGGCGGGCGCACTCTGATCATCAGTCTGTCCCGCCAAAACAGCCGCTGCCATGATACTTGCCGCGCTTTCTCCCCTTCTTTGCCAGGTAAGGCTAGTAACGCCATTTTGGGGGGGTTTCTTCGCCATTGCGGGGTTTGTTGCAGGTGGGTGTATTCACTCCCTCTGGTCTCCTTGGGCACCTTCTGAGGTCGAGGTGGGCCTTAGAACAGCATTCATCAGTGGGGGTACAATTAGCAACTTAACATGGAACTTATATAACTTGAACTGTGATTTGCGGCGTCTTGTATGATGTTACTAAGCGTCTGTATCCGCTCTGTCTTTGCGCCGCTCCGCTGTTTTGGGCACTTTTTCCCATTCAGCCGGGCGCGGGGGACGCGCCTCCGGGGTCCCCGGGCCTGTGGTTGCAGCTGTTATGCCCAGCTTTTTGAGGAATGCGGCCCCCTCTGAGTGGTGTTTAATGGTGTGGGAGCGGCCGTTTCTTATCACCACCAGGGCGAAAGGGAAAGCCCAGCGATAGCGGACGTCTGCGTCACGTAGGGCTCTTGTGATGGGGAATAGCGTCCTCCGCCTCGCCAGGGTAAGAGGGGAGAGATCCTGGAAAATCGCCATGGTGATTCCCTCATAGGTTACCGCCGGCATAGCCCGTGTAATCTTACAGATCTCCTCCTTTGTTCTGTAATGGTGCAGGCGGAGGATCACGTCCCGGGGAGGGTTGTTGGGCATTGGGCGCGAACGCAGGGTGCGATGGCAGCGATCCATTGTTAGCTCAGCCTCCGTTTTGCCTGGCAATATGCTGCTCATCCATCTATTGAGCAGGGCCTCGGGATCTAGGATCTCCTCGGGTATCCCCCGTATGCGCAGGTTATTGCGCCTGTCGCGATTCTCGCTGTCCTCTTGCCTGTCCTCGAGCTCCGCTACTCTGCGCTCCAGGTCCCCCATCCGTGTATTTGTTTCCCGACGGCCCCGGGAGCTTTCCTCCATTTTTTCTTCAAGCTCGCTCGTGCGGGTGCCGATCTGTAGCATGTCTTTGCGGAGACTCTCCACTTCCCCCCTGAAGAACGACTTTAAATCTACTAGCAACCGAGCAATTTCTTTCTTTATTATCCCTGTCTGTTCTGTCCCCTCCATCTCTGGTGCCGAGTCTGAGTCTGTGCCTGCAGGGATCTCCTCTGGCCTTGCTTTGCTTCCCCCTGTGAAGTATGATCGCACGTCCGTTTTTCGTTTATTTTTCTGCCTTGTTGTGGCCATAATTCCTCAAAAGTGATATGTGACTGTTCCGCAGAGGTTCACACTCGTGGTGCTATTCTTGAAACTAGGGTAACTGCGCCGAGAATGTCTTTTATTAGCTAATTTGTGCCGGTGGGTATTGGAGCTGCTGCACTACACTTCCATCCACATACCCGTAGCCACGCCTCCTCCATTCAGAGTTGTTTAAGTATTTTCTCATAGTACAGAACTGATTTATTATTAAAAAAAAACACACATGTAGGATATTGCTTCGTCTGCAGCTTTAATATAACTGCACTCTAGATCAGGGGTGCACAAACTTTTCTTGCTGCATCCCCACCTGCTCCTCGGTTCTCGCGCCCCCCACCTACCTCTGTTCAGCATCAAATGACGTCGCGGGTTCATGTGGAGGGACGTCACATCACCTTGCCATGGGGACGCGTCCTGAGCCGACTGAATCTCGGTAAGTAGAGGTTGCAGAGGCCTCGCACGGTCCCCCGGCTTTAATTTAAATGCCTTGGAGAAGAGTGCAGGACCTCTACAACCGCCCGTGCTCCCCCCCCCCCAAATCTCACGCCCCCAAGTTTGCGCACCCCTACTCTAGATGGTAAGTTTTCACGAGCAGGGCCCACATTCCGGTTTGTATCTGTTTTTGCGCCTGTTTGTCCTTATTTGTCTGTCATTCTGTACATGTAATTGATATCACTCATTGTATCGTGCCTCGGAATAGGTTGGCGTTTTACAAGTAAACAATACCAATTAAATATATAGTGATCTATTCCCTTTCGCCCAACCGAGACCAGATCTTACATCTTGGAATAGCATAAACGGAGGAACAAAACTCCAGGTCTAAAAGTTGCTTTTGCTTCGTGTCCCAGATTACACTGCAAAAAAAAAAGGTGCGACTGTTCACCAGTTAAACAATGCAGCAATCTGCGCAGCACGCAGATACATGCACAAAGCAGTTAGGTGTATGGGAATGACATATCCTGTGTGTCAGAGACCCCTCTAGCAGCTGAGCGATTAATGGATCTTCTCTTCTTGGTTTTCCCACTAAACGTGCCCCGGGCTTTGGCAGTCACCAAATACCTTCCAAATGAACTGAGCTACAATGGGCTATCAACACATAATATCTAGGCCAAAGTTGAACATCTGAAGTGGCCTTTAATGCTACTGCTGTCAATCATTAGGAAGTTATGCTTACTCTCTAAGCATGTTACATCTATAGCAAGAGACCCCTGTGGAGAGTGGGGCAGTGAGATCCTCAATTCAATTATTCAGCTCAGCTGCACATCAGTACACAGGGAGATTTACACAAGCTGGAGAAGGGGGCTTAGTAGCTACTGCGCAGGTTCACATGGACATCCAGGGCCAAGCCATAACAGTGGTGAAACCATTAGTGACACCGATACAAATCATGCACTGTCTTCAGGTCAGCTACTAAGGCTGAGCAAAGCTGGATATCTAATGGTCACAGTGAAGACAAGATAATTTACAGCAAAAGAAAATTGAATTTTAGAGTAGAAATCCCTATACTTGTTATTTGAATGATGTGAAAAATTGATATTTGAGATGGAAGCCTAACTTCAAAAAAGCCAAGAATATCCCCCACTGTATTTGTAAAATGTTGGTTGATCCCTTATTTATAAGCAATAATGAATTCCAACTTAACTATTTATAAGTAATAATAACTTTCAGTGCAATACCACCAATCCATGCTTACTATAAGCATGGCTGCGCATGACAGGCCACCTGAATGAATGGCCCATGTGCTTTTTCTTTGGCACTTAGCACATTGTTAGTAGAAGCTGCGTACCCACTTTCTATGTAACGGGTATGGTGCTTAAGGGGTACCAGCTGAGAACTTCCCCCCAGGGAAATATTCGCGATCTAATACTTAATCTAGTTTGCTATGGCAGGATTTTAACACCTTCCCAGCCTGATGTAAATGCAACACGCAGTAAATCTCCCCTATGTAACCCTTTACTGTCTGTTTCGCAAGCTCTTCATGCAGAAAAGCGGTTCAGTGGTGGTGATGGGAAACAGAGAAACAAGTAGGCTCTTTGATTCATTGTTATGATGAATTATTCCTAAATCTATTGAGGATTTAGAGGCAGATGTTGTGGTCAGAACCTCTCTGGCAGCCTCACACACTCTATTTCATGCCAAAGGAACACAGTATATTATCTGAACTGGCAGTCTACACTAAGGTCCTAGTTCACAATATCACACGCTATCACTGTCACTAACGCACAACCAGGGTCGGATTTGTAAAAAAAAATGCTGCCCTTAGGCACTTGCCTGATGACGCCATCCATGGCAACGTGACGCAGTGTGATGTCACGTTGCCGGCTGCACGTGCACGATCGGTGCTTGACAGCCGCTCGTGCGCATGTGCGATTGGTGCTTGCTGGCCACGCAGGCGTGGCCGGCAAATTGCCAATCGCACATGTGCACAAACGGCTGGCAAGCGCCGATTGCGCATGCCAGCCCCAAACTTCTGCCACCGTAGGCCCTAATGGGAAGTCTGTCACTGCACACACCAGAGATTTAAAGGTAGTCGACCAGTTACATAGTAGACCACGTAGTCAACCAGTTACATTTTTTAGGAGCCTCTGAAGTGTTTGTCTATCATGTGTTTTCTATCCCTTTATCCCACAGTGTCCTTATCAGAGAACCAATAAAGGTAATGGAAGGTGGGGAAGGAGGACAAGCACTGGCTGATCACACCGTGACATCACACAAAGGGAGCAGCCAGAAGACATCAAATCTCTCCCAATTCTCACTTTAAATAATACATTAAAAAAATACTAGTAGGTGTCAGAATTGTGGTAAAGCCTTAAAGTATCAATTACCCAGAGGAGACGCCTTAAACATGTTGCTGGAATTAGTTCACATTGGTCCTACGGAGGAGTGCCACTTCCAGTGACAATATAAAAGCGCTAGCAGAGCATGGTGACTGTACACTGCACACTATGAGCACAATTAATCAATTTGATGCAGCCTAATCGGGGATATAAAACATCCAGAAATAAAATGAGTTATCCAGTGGGACGCAGCGCACGATCTCCCACTTCAGGAGCCAGTGCCTTAAGAAGCAGTCCCGCGTTCAAATAGATTTCAGCAGCAATAAAATGAACAGATGTTTCATAACTTAAGCAATGTTTAATAGTTTTTACAAATGTAGCTCTTGGGCCAGAACGACTCCTGCAATATCCCGTCCTGTTTGTTTGGAAAGGGCTGTGTCCCATATTTGTGTTTGCTCAAAGCTGTTTTCAATCAATGTGCCACATCTTGATCGGAGGTTAATTCTAACCCTAAACCTGCAGACATGCCCAGTTTCTAGCACTCTCTCCCTCTTGCAAAGGGATTCCCCTTACAAAACCAGGATCATTATCACACAGGCAGTATCGGACTTAAAAAAAAATGCCGCCCATAGGTATTTACCTGGTGCCACCCTCCTCCAGCGCTGCGCCGGCTCGTTGCCATGGCAACGTGACGGCACGTTGCTGACAATTGCGCATGCAAGCTGCGCATGTGCGATCTACGCATGCGTGATCGGCGGTTACCGGCCGCACATGCACGATTGGTGCTTACTGGCCGCGCATGCGCGTCCGGCAAGCGGCGATTACGCATGCGTACGAGCAGCCGGCAAGCGCCGATCATGCATGGGCAGCCAGCAAGCGCCGATCGTACATGCACCACATGCCGCCCCAAATTGTTGCCGCCTTAGGCACGGGCCTATCGGGCCTTATGGGAAATCCGCCACTGCACAGAGGTGACAGGTCAGCCCCTCCCCTCTAGACTTGTTCACTCTGTAGTTAAGCTTTGCGTGCTAAATGTAACTCTTTTTTTTCCCTGCGAGATTCTGTTTCTGTGAAAGGTGCTCGTCTTCGATCAGGAAGCGGACCCGCAGGGCTGAGGTAGGGATGCAAATTACCCGACTAGAGCCCACGGACAGAGTCCTGTTAGAGTATCCGTAGTCGGTAAGCAGGCAGGAGGTCAGGGCTGGCGGCAATGGTGCAAAGTCCAGGTAACAGGCAGGCAGCGAGGTCGGGGTTACGGTCCGGGGTCAGTAACAGGGATTCCAAATTAACAGGCTAGGCTCTGGAACAGGGAAACCACAGGGATGACTCACGGACAAGGAAGGCTCAGCAACAGGCTCGGCACAGCAACAGGCTAGCCTCAGGAACAAGGAAGGCTCAGCAACAGGCTAGCCTCAGGAACAAGGAAGGATCAGCTACTAGAACCCAAGGTGGCCAGGAACACAGGGAAACAGATACAATGCTCAGGCAGGGGCTGGACGTCCCGGCTGCTATTTAAGCCCTGGAACAGGTGCAGCCAATATAGCAGGATGCCAGTAATCAAAATGTCCACAGCAGCCAGGTAAGGAACCCTTAAAGGAGGTGGCCCTCCTGCAGCACATGCAAATTGAAATAAAAAATATTATGAACTTGATCCCTCGTCCTGCACTCTTGTGTGAAACTTGGTACATCACTTGCAGATACATTTTATATTTGCCTGAAATGGTTGTTTTCTGCCCAAAACCCCCCATAAACTTCAATGCGGATTTTGAGCTAAAAACGTCCCTGATGCCCACTTTGGCATATATTATGGAAAGATATTTGTCTGTTCACATTCAGACACATCTTACGATATCATAAGATAACCAACGTTTGCATGATGGTTGTTGAGATCAAGGAGCAGGTTGTCGATGTTTGGATACAATTCACAAATGACATCACGAATAACATCACATATGACATCGCAAATGCCATGATCCCATCACACAATCCTCAAGCTAGCACTCAATCTTAGTCACTGAAAATCCAATTTGCAACATTAGCAAAAATACAGGAGCAGTAAAAGTTCTTCAAGAGTGCGGGGACATTGTTTGGGACGAGAGTACAATGTCCCACACACGTGCATTAGAGGCTCTCGATGGAACACTTCAGGACCTCAGGGTTTCCCAACCGGAGTTCTGTGAGAGGATAAAAAGGGGCCACAGAATTCCCCCGACCTCCCAGAGCAGGGAGAGAGCAGGCAGTTGCTAGGGGCTGGGCAGTTTCCTCCATCCTGATTTGCTGCTGCTGGGTAATGCAGCCAATCAGAAGGTAGTGTCGGAGCATGGGGGTGTGTCCAAAAAGAGGTGGAGGCGGCAGCATGGGCAGGAGAGAGGTGTGTGTTGTGTGTGTATTTGTTGTGTTCTGTGATATGTGCGTGTATTTGTTGTGTTATGTATGGTGTGTATTTCTTGTGTTGTGTGTGTGTATTCGTTGTGTTCTGTTGTGTGTGTCTCTGCCCCTTCTGCCTCCTGTGACCCTCTGTCTGTCTCTTTCATGTGTCCGACTGTCCTTGTGTCGGGGTGTCTCAGCAACTGAGCACTGTGATTAAGGGTGCCCCGAGGGAAAAAAGGTTGAAAACAACTGCTTCAGGACCTCAGAGGCAATGAAACTATTATGGATGGAATTGTTGTTGTTGTTTTAGCGGGGGATTTCTAAAAAAAAATTAAACCCATTTATAAATGGCAGTATTTTTTGGTTTCTGAGCATTCCCGAGCAACGCCCGGTACTTTCAGCTGCTACAGAATAAGGCCCTTAGGCTGCAAGTTCTCTGGGGCAGAGTTTATATTCCCTCGTTCTTTGCCCACGATTTGAATATTTATCTTGTAAAGTGTTACACACATATGTGTAAGATCATCTTTCATGTGTGGTTAGGAAGGCACACCACGGTGGGGGAAGGAAGGTAATGTGGTTTTAGTCTTGCAGAGATGTTGTAAGAAATATGTATTGATTCATTACAGTAAACATGCCATGGCTTTCTCAACCACATCCCTTTTCCCAAAGATTCTTGCTATGCTTCTAATCTTGAGTCTGACCCTCTGTTTCCAATAGTCGCATCTGGATTGCTTTTGAGGAAGGGGAGGCAAAAGATGTTAGCTGGCACATACCCCCTGTTCCTCGGTTTAATGACAGTGCCACGTGTTTTCAATACAAATATAATGATTTTCAGTTGTGATGTTTGATAGTCAAAACTTAAATAAATGTAAATATTTTGTGACCACCAACTGCTCCACTTTTTCGTCTTCTTCAGTGGCTTGCTTTCCATATCTCAGTATTAACATTTATTTATTTCCGATTCTTCCTGCCCTTGCATTGTCCAGCCCCGTGCTTCCATATGAGCTGTGATGCAGGTGGCTGCACTGTGGTCATTTGAGTACCCGATCTACAGTAAATGTGTTGTGAGAGTAGGGTTGCCAGGGTGGCTTCTCCAAAAATACTGGACTTAATGGTGAAAGGTGCGTCAGGTCACTATGTCCAGGGAGGAAAATACTGGACACATGCATGTCCAGTATTACAGTACCTCTCATTTTGTACTGGACAGAGTATCCAAATACAGGACAGTCCAGTTCAATATCGGATAACTGGCAACCGAATGTGAGAGGCATTGGAATATTGGTAGTATCATACTCCTCAGTCACTGGGTGGAGGATTGAGTCCAGACTGCATGAAACAATACATTGATGGAAGGTTATTGAGGGAGGATAGAAGGTTATGTTACTGCTCCTTCACCTTGTAGATAGTCAGTGGCTCTACAGTTTAACCGTCTCTAAGCATAAAACGTAGATTGCATCAGCAGTAATTATAGGTAGATTCAGGGCTAGTGTATGGATCTATTTCATGTCTGTGCAAGTAGATGCCCATGGCAGGGAAGCTCCGGCTTGCATGGGATAAAGGAAATAACCAAGACCCAAGCAGAGGTCAACATGACCAGCCTCCTGGGGGAGGGAGGAAGCAGCATTTCCTTGTAATAACTCTTAATAGAATCTGACAGGGAAAGTGTCCCTGAAACTCCTGGAACTATAAACAGCTCCAACCTGTATTAACAATGTGACTCAGAGGAGTGTTGAGTGAATGCTTCTTGGGTGGTATCAGACAGGATGGGACCTGTAAATCATCACATCTCTCAGAGTGAGATCTGCTGAGTATGTTAATAAAGTCTAATGTAACGGTGTTTCCCCCACCCTCTGGGAGATCTGCCTATTACAGGGTGTGTAGTGCTGTTTACATGCTCGTTCACAGAATGCTGAGCTTTCTGCTTGTGGTATGGGGAAGACAGGACTTTTGGGGTGATTGTTTAGTTCTTCTCTCGGTGGTTCAGCACCTCCATCTCGTGCAGGCTCCAGGAGAGCCAGAGCCAATCCCTGTAGGAGAACCCTCTGATACTCCCCCTGATAGATTGTAGTCTCAGGCAGGAGTACATTTAAAAAAAACAAAAAAATCTTTATTCTGCAACTCACAGGATACAGCATACAGAATCCAGTCCTTAACTGATTCACTCATCTTCCAAGCCTCAGAATGGTCCCTGGACTCAACCCCCAGGCATGGGCCCCAAGGGTCGGCCCTAACTCGTCCCCCTACCTCCCTGGTTGAGTAGGAGGTATAGTCCTCACTCCCTTTCCCCTAAGGGAGGGGATGGAAGTTGGCCAGAGCCCTTGGCACACTCTTCCGTGGGACAATCTCTCAGGGGAGCAACAACTGACTAAATTTACATGTGCAGCCCCGTAAGTACCCTGGGGGAGGGTCCAAGGTCTGAGCCCAGGATTGGGCAGAACATAGGCCTTGTCCTGCCCCCCCCCCTCCCTGTCACTCAAGGAAGCTGCTCACTGCAGGGGGGGAAAGCCGGATTGGACCTAACACTGTCTGAACTGATACCGGATTCCATGCTAGGCAGGGCAGATTAGTAGCCAAAACCAGACATGGCTACACCTAATATAAACAACCACACCACAAACACCAAAGCAGTCCTACCTGTGGACTGACCAGATATGCCTGTATGTAAGAACTCTCACCCCAATGCGTGGCAGGATCCTGTGGCAGTGAAAAGGTTAAACATTTACCGTGTCACAATTGATACACAGTTGCAGCTATTGATTGTGAAGCCAAGCTTGATCTCCATCCCATTTGAAAGCACCAAATCTGGATCTTCCAGCAATGTATGGGTTAATGCAGGGACCGTTCAGGGATACACATGAAGGATTTATACGGAGTTAACATTCATATGGAGGGGGGTGAAAAATTATTTGAGAGAAGAGATGGGGAGGGGGGTTTCCCTCGCCCCCCCCATCTGGAAGTCCACCCTCAGGGCTCCATTTCTCCCATCAACTGCAGATGAGGACATCAAGGTAATGGAAGAAACTCTTCAGAAAATGACATGGATAATTACCCCAAAATTAATTAAAAGCTGTCACAGTGTGAGCATGCTAGTGGATCTTGAGAAATATTGCACATTTGAAATGGGAGAGACATATACTGTGCGCTGCAGAAATCCTTCGTCAAGCAACACGATGGTCAGCTCTCCAGTCTCCGTAATCACTTTCACTTAAACTGAAACAAATCCAGTTAATCTCTTTGCTGCCAGTGACCTGCAATTTATACAAATGAAGACTTTGTATTCCCCTCTTGCAACATAGGCTGTGCAATTATTTTTGAAGTGAAACCTTTCATGTTCTAGATTTATCAGACACTTGGAAATTGTAAGACCAATGGTAGATGGAACGCAAATTTCTTCCAAAAATCTACGTTTGACCCCGTCTAAAGCAACGTCATATTGTTGCAATGCTTTGCAGGTCCCAGTGGTAGAGAAGGGGTTAACAGGAAAGTTCCCTCTGTTTGAAAATTACCTATGCTTTAGAACAGGGGCGGCCAACTCCAGTCCTCAAGGGCCACCAACAGGTTAGGTTTTAAGGATATCCCTCCTTCAAACACAGGTGGCTCAATCAGTGCAAGCTGTTCAACCTAATCGCTAATATTTTGCTACAGATGTTCACGTCCGAATTTCTAAAAGAAATGGGACGATAATTGCTGCAGTAATTGGGGTCTTTGCCTGGTTTAGGAATCACTGATATCCGGCCCTTTTACATTAAAAGGGGGAATCTCTCCTCCCTTTAAAAAAAAAAAAAATGGAATAGACTGCTCAGATAAAGGGTCAATTTTAGCCCAAACGTTTTATAATAATTGTTAGAAAGACCATCATGGCCGGGTTTTGTGCTATTTTTGAGCGGATATTTCCTCATATGATATTTCCTTGTTCAATAGCTCTCTATCCTCTCTGTCAATGGCTGGTAGGAAACATGACTCAGGATATTTTTCTAACCTTGTGTGGTGGACTCACCGATCTCTTTTATGGTTACCCTTCAGATTATATATAGGGAGGTATTGAAGTTTATAAAGTTTTTCAATTTATTTTCGCCTCAGACGACAGCTCGGCATCCATTAGTCTGAAAGCCTTAATTTAAGTCGTTGCTTGAGTTTGATGTAATTTGTGGGCCAACAACCTATCTGCCTTATTGCTTTTTAGATATAATAGGTGCTTTGTCCTTTTCAAAGCTTTTGTTAATGTAGCAGGGCCACCCCTGACTACTATTCTACCCAATGGGCTGGCAGTAAACCCTGGTACTATCAGGTTGCCAGTAGTTGGTATGGGGTTTTCCCCCTCAATGTTGGTACTGCACTTGAGTGACAGCATGGGGTGGTACATTCTGTTGTAGCTGGGACAACGGGGTGCCCGCCTTCTGGCTGTACTTAAGGGCAGGACCGCCCTAAAGTTGGTAGTAGTACCTTGTCCTCTGAGGAAGGCAGGTCACACAACTGAGTGCTAGAGATTGGGGCCTTCCCATGTGCTTTCCCTCCGGGGGAGAGCGAGTGTGGACCATACCTCTGCCTCCGCTAGGGAGGTGGGGAAGACCTAGGATGCCTGCGGGTATCCTTGGCCTGTAGTGATGGTCCAGGGACTATCTTCAGTGATAGCTGATCTGAGAGACTGTATCCGGCAGAAGACTGCCGTGTAACTGTTACTGCAGAGTGTAATAATAAACCCGTTCCTGTTTGCAATATACCTCCTGCCTGGTGCTTGACCTTACTGGGGAAGAGGTAATAAGTTTTACCGTGGGAGATCACCTTCAGTTCCTGGAGTCCATGGCAGATGGAGGCGCAGCACTGCTAAAGAGATATGTGGGGTATGAACCCCAGGAGCCTGTTCCTATGTCCCCACTACCATCAGCGGACGACTCAGCCCTCCTGTTGCCAGCAGGTATATGCACATACACCCTGTAATGTCCCCTATCTGCGATTGAGTGGGGGAAACACTGTTACATTAATTTGTAGAATTTGTGAATCCCTTCTTTATTTGAGCACCTTTTGATAATTTTTTAAAGAAGGATTATCTTTATGTATTGTTTCTACTTCTGAAAGTTTGGAAAAGCACTTATGAGATCTGGTATTCTCTTTACTTCTACTTTAGGGCGGAAATCACTATTATTTTACCCCACATGTATGCTTTACTTGTTTCCATAATGTTGCTATGGAAACCTCCGGGGGTATTATAAAAAGTAAAAAATTCTCCTAGGTGTTTCCTTCGTTCGTCTGTAATTAAGTGATTATTTAATAGAGAATTGTTTAACTTCCAAAGAGGTCTTACTGTAGCAGGAGCAATATTTTTAAAAAGAGCATGACACAGATGCATGGTCTGACCATGTTATCGGACTAATGGAGGTAGAAATGACCGATGGCACTAGGGAAGAATCTACAAATATATAATCGATGCTAGAGTAGGAGTAGAAAGTGTAGCCCATTTCGCTTGGATGTTTCAGTAGCCAAATATCATAGGAGCGGCTCAGTGTGTAAAGACGCTGCCTCTGTAGTCAGACGGAGTCTGAAGACGGAGATCCTGGTTCAAATCCCAGTGTCAGCTCATTTTATCTCTATCTCAGGCACCAAAAACATAGATTGTAAGCTCATCTGGGCAGGGACTGTATCTGTAACATCCCTATGTGCTGCGTACCGCGCTGTACTGTAATTGTGAAGCCCTTTGAGTCCCATTGGGAGAAAAGCGCTATATGAAATAGTTATTATTTATATAATGAATGATCCTGTACGAAATTGGCTAAATCTGCGAGGGGCTGAGGGCCGTGTCTATCCTATGTTCTCTGCTGTAAACCTGACCAGTCCATAACTTGACCACACACACTATTAAAATCTCCAGCTAGAATAATCTTCCCCTCTGCAAATTCTGCCAGTAGGGGAATGATTTTTTTTCACAGTCCAGTTTTTGAGACATGATACTTATCTAAAGTGATTGTTAAAAAATAAAAATGTAATACTTTCCCTCACAGGAGGAGGTAAACTATGGGAGCCCTGCAGACCTGATAAAATATCACAAGCTCATTGAATAGTCAATCATCCCCCCCCCCCCCCCCCCCTGCGGCCAAATACCACCTCGGGTTACACAAAAAGTTGAATGTTGCTGCCTGAGACCTAACACCTGAAGTGATGGCACCTGCAGCTTATCTTGCTTTGTTATGCCTGCAATGGACCTAAGTACTTAATTTGTCTAGTAAACAACAGGATGGACATCACTAATTGTTTATTTTTTGTATCAGGGACTTGTGAGTTTACTGAAGGTTATGTACTGGCTGGCTTTTTTGTTGTTGTTGCAACAATACAATACATTTACATTAAAGTTAATCTAATAAAAGACAGGATAAGTGCATCAATACATCGATGTAACATTGTGAGAAAGGTCTCGCTGTCTCGAAGAGCTTGCAATCTAATTGGCATGTAGGGAGACAAACAGAAACAGTAGGAGAGAATTGGTTAGCGTGTATAAGAGAATACTTAAGTAATAATCCCCGAAGAACAGGGCATTACTGGCCAATAATGCCCTGGCTGGAAGAGTTGAAGGCCCGAGGCGAAGCCGAGGGACTTTAACCCAGCCAGGGCATTATTGGCCAGTAATGCCCTGTTCTGAGGGGATTATTACTATTATAGGCTAAATGTAGGCTTATTTCATAAATAATAGACACTTTTGTATAGTTAAATAGATTTTTTTATTCTAATAAAATGGTAAATACATGAAACCACCTCTATATACTCTTACACTGCAGATATCTATATCCACACACTGCCGCCCCCTCTGTGGTCACACACACACACACACACACACACACACACACACACACACACACAGTGCCTCTACAGTCTACACACACACACACACACACACACACAAACACACACACACACACACACACACACACACACACACACACACACACACACACACACACACACACACACACACACACACACACAGTGCCTCTACAGTCTACACACACACACACACTGGAGCTCTAGACACACAACACAGCACCTCCTCTACACTCACTACACAGCACCTCTACACACACATCAGCTCTACACTCACACAAACTGCTGCTACACACACACACACACACACACACACACACACTGCAGCCACAATCAAAAATGCAGCCACTTACTAAACTTTGCACTCTCCCCCCCAGCTCTACACACAACACAGCCACAGCACAACACAGCACCTCTACACCCCCCTCCCCCACATACACACACACAACACTGCACCTCTATACACAACACACTTCTTTGCAGTCTCTCTCTCTCTCTCCCCCCCCCCCCCCCCCCCCCCAATTCATCTAAATCTGCTCAGAAAAACTGTCAGCTCGGGAGGGGGAGGAGTCAAACCGTGGCTGATACTTTTTGACCAATCCCCTGCCGTATCTCAGAGCTTTTACTTAATTCAAACCAATCCCCTGCCCTGTCTCAGCTGTTCTGAAAGCTGATTGGCTGGAAATAAACAGATTGAAAACTGCATTTTGCAAACTGCTGAAATTCAGGGCGTTACTGTGGATAATGCCCGGAATTTTAACCAATCAGAGAGCAGGGTTTTCAATAATGCCCTGAATTTTACTGCTTTAGCCTATAATGTAATTTAATGAATAGTGATCCACGACTGTTTAAAGGCTTCATTAAACAGGTGAGTTCTCAGAGGTGGCTGTTGAAGTTAGAGAGAGAGAGGGAGTAGTGGTATAGCGAGATATTACAGCTGACAGAGAGGGGCAGAGGAGTGAAGGATCTTCAAAGAGAGAAGAATTTTGTAGTTATGCAAAAAAATACGACTTGTAGGTCCATGTGCATTTCAGACAGGTCTGCACCCCTGTCTTTCTCCATTATTGCTTAGCATACAATGCTTCCACTGCAGCGGGGGATTCTGGGTAATGACATGCAAATGAGAACTCACAGTAGTTAATGCAGAATTTAAAAAGGGAGCCAGCAGAGTTTTCAGGAGGAGATTAGCAGAGACTGATCGAGAGGAGGGCAAGGTTATCCTGGCTGCAGTATTTTGAGTTCATTGAAGGGTAGAAAGCTGCGACGCAAGGAAGTCAGTACAGAGAAGGTTGCAGTAACACAGATGGGAGAGTACGAGGGCATATATTAGCATTTTGGTAATTCACCTTTTCTTGTTGATGTAACCTTTTAACAAAAGCCTTTTCATGATGTGTACCTGTTATGGAGTATACAGCATGCTGGAAATCCACCCAGCTCCTACTATTAGACATTAGTTTTCATTTGCGCAGACACTTGGTTCTAAATGAACCTTTTGTGTTCCCTTGTCATGCTCACAGAATGTCCCACAGGCTGGCACGTTGTGACATCCAGTGACCTTCACCCTGTTGTTGTTCGTTTCTAGAGGAGATCGTGTGCGCAGCTCTCAGGGTGAATGTGACTGGAATAGAAGAGCAGGACTTCTTCTGTTCCTGATGTCAGGGGCTTGGCTTCAACCCCGTGATCGCTACACAAGATGCCCACGGTGCACGAAGCTCCTTGTCACACATTCAGAAATCTGTTGCTGTTCTGCACACAGATGGTAACGCTGCTTTCAAGGAGCAATTGCAACAGGATTCAAACCAGGATTTTTCTGGAGCTAAACATTGCTATTGTTAGCTTTGGGGACTGATCTGGTTCCCCAGATACTTGCCATGTAGCTATCGATATTAAAGCTCCCTCTAGACAAAAAAAAGCTGCCAGATCTTGTGGATTCAAGTTTGGCTTCCTAGTGGACACCATTTAAATGTCCAAGGAGAACCCCAGTAAACATCTCAGGAACTGGAGGGTCCCCAGAGATACAAAATTGCACGGTTTAACTCCACAGAACCTCCCCCCCCCCCCCCCTGGTTTGAAACTGGAAGGATTACTGCCTTAAAAGTGTCCGTAGCTGCGTTTCCTCATCTGCCGTGCTTCAATCAGCAGTGCCCTCCCCAAGCTGAGAAAGACAGTTCTGTTTGTCGCTGGTGAGAACGCGCCTTCGGCTGTGCTTACAGTAGCGGCGACAGCGCGCAGAGCGAAAACAGACATGAAGTCCGGCGCGGGTGCCCATAGCTGCGCAGCGACATGGTGACCAAAATCGCTGAAGCCAGTGGATTTTGTCTCCGAGCGACAGCCGCGTGACGTCAGCGTCACGTGAAGCGGTTCAGCCAATAATGGCGAACCGCTCGGGTGATGTCACGGTTCATTCCTCCGCGTGACGGTGCGTAGTGGGCCCAGCCCCATTGAGGGGCAGTGCTTACACGCACAGTGCACTCCGCGCCGTGCGCACAGGCTGTACTGGGACCGCAGCCTAGCAATGGCGACGCGTGATATCAGCGGTCGCGAGCACGTCGCCGCTACTGTAAGCGCGGTCTTCCTTCTACCAAACTACACCAACAAAGTAATGCTTGCCGAGAGCCTCCGTTTTGCCGGTTCGATCCGGACTGCTTATTTGAGGTATATGGGGGAGACGCTGGTAGATTGACTTTGCTAAATCATTCCTTGTGACTACATATTCATTGGTATTTATCTATCTACAGACTCAACCGTTTCTCTAGAAGCGGCCGAGAATGTGGCATTCGGTGCTTTATTTCTTGCACAAAAGGATCAAATATTGATGTCCCGCATTGCAATGCACGCAGGCTAATTTAGGATTCTTTTTTTTTTTTTTTTTTTTACAGCTACATATCTCACAAAAAAAATTTTTTAAAGCATATTCCGGCACCAAAAAGTCGTAACAACTTCAGTTTCCCACATTACAACTATGACAGATTGGAGGAAGCAACACAGTAATGATTAAGGACTTGTACTAATCGCGCCAATTGATATAAATGACTGTGTCAGCTGTAGGATACGGCAGTCTGTAGGATTTACACCTCATTAGCTTCCAAGTGCTAAATGAATCAAAAGGTTTCAGCAGAACAATTTTAATTAACAATTCCAGCAACAGGACAACATACCAAGGTAGACACTTTTTTTCCCATGGTGCAGTGCAGTAGAACAATGGCAGACCAACGCGTTTCTAGTTCTACAACCAGCTAAGGGGGGTTAACATTATTATGTGCTTCGTACGTAAAAAGAAACGTGTATTTCCCAAGTGTAGGGATCAATATGCAAACGGCACTCCCTCACCGTCCGGTCATCCACCGGTGTCATAGCTTCCTAGACTAAATGGAAATATATAGAAGATCCAGGCGTGGCGTGAGTGAGTGCCATATTGATCCCTACAACTGGGCAAGCCCTGTTTCTTCTTAGGCCTTGGACATAGTAAGCGCTTAGGTGCTGCCGCTCGCTCTCGCTTGCTGCCGCTCGCTCTACCAGGAGCTTTTTGCTGTCCTTGCAGAGGAGACAGCAAGCGCTTGGGAGGCGGGTATCACTGTGTGTGTGTGTCACTTTGAAGTGATCTGTGTGTTTGTGTGTCACTGGGGAACGTGTGTGTGTGTGTGTGTGTGTGTGTGTGTGTGTGTGTGTGTGTGTATATTATATAATATTTAAAAAATTTAAAAAAAGACATGTGAGAGTAAATTATTTATTAACATTGTGCAACTTTGATAAATATATTCGCGCACACACATCACACACCACACATACACATACACACTGGTACACACACACATACACACACATACACATACACGCACACATACACACTGGTACACACACACACACACACATACACACACTCACACATGGACACACACACATACATGCACACACACACACATACATACACACACACACACACACATACATACACACACACACACACATACATACACACACACACACACACATACATGCACACACACACATACATGCACACACACACAGACACACGGGGCAGATGGAGGCACATCACCCGCTCCCCCCCGGCAGCGCAAGCCCCCTCCATCTCCCGCAGGCTGACAGCCACAGGGATCGGGCAGATGGAGGCACATCACCCGCTCCCCCCCGGCAGCGCAAGCCCCCTCCATCTCCCGCAGGCTGACAGCCACAGGGATCGGGCAGAATGTACACTCACTCCGCTGGCGCCAGACCCCGTTCACATTTCCCTGCTCTCCTTCCATTGGTTGCTGAGGCGTCACGTGAGCGGACTCAGCGCGTGAATTTAAAATTTCACTGTCGGCTCTGTTCAAGCGCGCCTCAGCAAGCAACGGAAAGCATGCGCGAGCCCCTACTAAAGCCGCTTTAATTGCGACTGTAGGGGCTCAGTGGCAAGCAGCAGCAAGCGAGAGCAAGCGAGAGCAAGCAAGCAGTAACCATGCCCTGGGCCTTATACTTAACGCATCGCAGCAGAGCTCCGAGAAATGTCTTTGCCATTATTATACAAGTTTATATTGCACGCTCAAATTAGATTGCAAACTCTTTAGGGCAGCGATTCCTTGTGCTTGCAAGATTCTATGTACAGCGCTAAGTACATTGCTACATGCTGACAATGTACCCGTATTTTACCGGGGCTTCCCTAAGGGCACAAGGTGAGATGCCACTGATAATGTTACTTTCCTAAGGTTACAAAGAGAATCGACACAAAGTGGCCTTACCCTCTTCAAAGACATGGACAATATCACGGAAATACTCCTGCAGCTCAGTTAAAAACTCATGGGTAATGATTAGCAACGGGTAAGAGGCAGAGAGATATGGAACACCCCACACTTAGCGTGATTGACATCAACCGTTTCCTACAGCACCGTACTTACAGTTTATGACAGCGTTCTGTCACTTCAGAGAACCTCCAGTTATAATGCAGACGTTTACTACAATGTTCATCATAGCCACGCAAATTACCGGTTTTATAAACCTCACACGGCAAACAAGACGAGCAGGAAAATACACAGTGGAAAATATCCGTATAACAGCATATTGACGAACTGCACAGCACATTAATGTAACTTGTCCATCAAATCCTTGTTTTACACAGAACAGGGAGCTTACCAGCAGTCTCTGGAGGAGCTTTAAAAGAAATGACATGACAATGAAATGGTGCTATTGAGAAGCCACATCAAAGCGATAAAGAAGCATTGTGCGAAAGGGACATGTTGGAGAATATATTATCACACCAAGTATAAACTTCAATACCATTAATTTGTGTAGACCAGTGTTCCCAATCTATTTTTACATTGTGCACCCCCCCTGCTAGAAAATATTTGTTCCGCTATAAATCTTATTGCCTACGCATCAGACTATCGCTAACAAAACGGTGTGACTAAAACCAGACAGTATAGTGTCCTGAGATTGTTGGGGGAAGAAGCGCTTAATAAGGCCCCAAACTGCACCTCAGTGTGTGCAGACAGCATGGGGAGGGGTGTTGCTGTCAATCACTGCGGGAGTTTCCGAAGTCATGCCCAATAATGCCTTGCCGCTGGGGGTGCAAAGCATTGCAAGGAGCAACTTTGGGAGCTCCTGTTGTAATTGACAGTTACTGCATATCACCCACGCTAAGGTGCAGTCCCCTCTTAGGCTCAGGAACCCAATATACTGGCTGGGATTCGCCATAACGTTTTTTGTTGGGCGACCCCCCTGGAGACACCTCACGAACACCTAGGGGCTCCTTAAACCCCTGCTGAGAATTACTGGTATAGAGCACCAAGCATGTACTAAGTGCTTTATGGCTATAATACAAACATTGTTAGCTGGTTCACCCCTTTAGTGTAAGAGAGGCTTGGAACACAATGGGTTAAACAACCACCGACCCAGCCCTTGCTGGAAACCACAAACATTGCAATGCAGTTGACTTTAACCTGACAGTCTGGCTCTCTGATCGTGACGACTTACTGTCCTTTAAATGCAGCTTGTATGGTGAAGGGTGTAAATGTCACTTTTTACCCCATGCAACCTACTGTTTTTAGGCTCAAAATATCTGAGAGTCACCTGGGTGGTGGTTTCAATGGAATAAAACAGCCACACAATAATAGCCATTATCTTTACCCAAGACACGCTGTTTTCCTGATGACCTTGGCAGCGTTCCCTGGGCACAGTGTGCTCACTGAACCTTTGGTCTGCGCGATATTCTTACACTACTTTTTCCTGTATTTTTATGGGGAACAAGAATGTCCCCACTGGCAACACTTTCAAACAAAGGAGTGAGGAGTGTTCTAAGCTGACGTGTAACTGAACAATTGTAATTACTTACTAGTAAGGTTAAAAATGCACAACCTCCTCATAACCCAGTTTGTTTTACCCCCATTCACTGCCATAGGGGCAAGTAAGGCAGCAAAGGGGTTAAAACATATCATAAGTTGCCCTAGAGACTTATTGCGTTTGCTAAAAATACCACTAGAGTCTCTATTTTAAATCCAATACACAGAGGAGCAGGGATACCATGATGATAACCCACATCTAGAGTGCCTGCTGTACTGACCGTAACATTGGTGTGGCCACTTACACCTGGTCGGTTTTATTTCCCAGCATCCTGAACTAGATTATGACACCAGAACAGCGGTATTCGACTAGCTTTCCAAACGAGCCAAATTGGAAATAAATCGCGAGAAGGACCAAGAGAATATCGGGATGTCATCTTAAATAGATCAAAAGACAAAAAAAACCCAACTAATTTCTTTGACCATTTTGCAAGCATTTACAACACCGGCACCATTACTATTGACCTTACCTATGCTTAAAAGTGAGTTCAGTGTGAGAAATTGCACTTATCTGTTTGAACACAGACAGCAAAGAAATTAGCAGAGTCCAAGGGTCCCTACAAAGTCCTTCACAGGCCACACGTTGAAGAGCTCTGGACTAAAAGGTCTCTCAATACACATACATTGTTTCAATGCAACCACTGAAGGAAAATATTATTTCTTTCTAGTTGCTCATTAAGTGCCTTGGTTAGCTTAAGTCTAGGACAATTCAAGTAAATCACCCACCACTGAAAGACATATCCTTATGCAGAAAAAGAATCACTTGACACCTCAATTACAGCTCCTGCAGAGCACTTCAGATCTTAAGTAACATCTGCCCTGGTGAGAGTTTACCATTAATGCAATAGGCTGTTAGTACTGGGGCTGTGAAATGAAAAGCACCAAAGGAAATTGCTTCACAATGGAACATCCTTAGGCTAATAGTTCCCAACCTGTAGTACAAGCGTCAAGAGGTTGCACAGGAGGTGGGGTGATAATCGAGAAGAAACAAGAGTATGCACCAAAGAATCCTACATGAAGAGATATAAAGCTACATTCACCCTTTAAGACCTTAATGTGTACAGTCTGCAAGAAAGGAAGACTATATGACAGAGACTTTCAAGTATATAGAGCAAGGGGAGTCCCAAGTTCAATTCTCAAGAGCTATCAACAAGCAAGGATGTCAAGGGTTCTCTAATTAACACGTAATTAACCAATTGACCATATGATCATGATGGCAGCTTACTTAGGTATGTGTGGTCTTGAAAGCCCAAGCTGTTGGCTTTTCTCAAATACTCAACTTGGACCACCGTAAAGGTGCAATCCTGCACAGTTGGTCAGTTTACTTTATTAGGGGCCCTAGAATGGGTGTAGTGTTTGTCAATCAAGTGTTTTCTTTCCCCTTATCCCACCATGTCCTTATCATGGTGGGAAGGGGGCACCCTGGCTGTACAATCACTTGCTCATCACACACAAGGGAGCAGCTAGAGGACATCAAACCCCCTCCGAAGTCTCAATTTAAATAATACATTAATACTTACAGGTTTCGGATTTGGGTAAAAAAAAGGCATCAGTCACCCAGATGAGACGCCTTAAACAAGTCACTGGAATTAGTTCACTTTGATCCTAGGAGGGATCGCCCCTTTAAACATTTTAGAACATGGACATATGTTAGGCTTGGCAAAGTGGCACTTATCTGCAATCATCCTTTGTATACAGAGAAGTAACTAAGCAAAGGGGTCAGGAGTCACATTCAGGGAATAGAGCTCTGTGTCTGCCAGAGAAAATAAATCTGAATGGGAAAGACTCAGGAGATGAGAAGCGCTTTAAAAGCAGGTCAAATAAAAATGAGATTATTTATTAAACCTTTACAGCGCCTTTATATTATGTATCTGGTACGTCATATGGAAAAGCTTCTTTCTAGAACGGGGGCGCACACTTTTTTCCCTGCGCCCTCCTGCCAGCGGTCACCTCACCCCGGCGTCATGTTGCCATAGCAACGTGCCGTCACATGACCTCGCGGCATCATTTGAAGCCGCGTTGCCATGGCGATGCGTGTGGAGCCAAGGTAAGTAAAGGTTTACAGAGGCCCTGCAGCTCCCCCGCACTTAATTTAAGTGCCTTCTGGAATCGCGCGGGGCCTCTGTAAATCGCCCACCCCCCCGCAGACAGTCTCGCGCCCCCCCTGGGGGTCACATCCCCCAGTTTGCGCATCGCTGTTCTAGAGCACGGGTGTGCAAATGGGGGCGCGCAAGATTTTTCACGGGGGGCTTACAGAGGCACCGCGTTCTTCCCTCAAGGCATTTAAATTAATGCCGGGGGATCGTGTGAAGCCTCGGCAATGTCCCTTGTTTTCTACGACGTATCGCCATGGGAACGCGGCGGCGGGGTCACGTGACGTAGCATAATTTCACGCCGAAGACAAGGTAAGAAGGGGGGGCACGAGCAGGGAAGGAGAGCAGGCGGGGGGGGGGTGCAGCGGGGAAAGTTTCGTACCCCTGTTCTAGAGGATGTTCAGGCTGATCACTCGAAATGATAATTACAAGTTATTGGGGTGCATTAACCCCTATGTAGTCCAGGCAGAAAAAAGGGGTTCAATCAAAAAAGAATCAGTGAGATCATACAAGAGAAAAGACCTCCAAAAACTATTTGCAATATATTGTTCGATCTTTCATTCATAGAAGCTCCCGCAATTCCATTAATAGCTTTGTGTTGTGTGCCCTTCCAATAGCCTTGGGGTTAATTAAGCCAAAAAAGCAAGCCGAGCAATATTAGTGGTCTGAAACACTAATGAGGGCTGTATGAAAATATTCCAGGGCTTCTATAATATTCCAGGGCTTCCAGGGCTTTCTATGCTGAAAGACAACCCAGTGGACAACCCAGAACTACTATAATGCAGCTGTGCGACTTTGCAACCTCCCCAGTGGCAGATTTCATGTAATACACAGACAACCCCCAACCCCTCTCCTCATCTCCATTGGCCCTTGAACAGAGTTCGGGTGGGTTAGAGAGGTCAAATAAACAGTCTTTTCATCAGCTACACTCTCGGTCAGATGCCCTGATGAAAAGTAAATTCTTCATTTCCAAAATGTTTCCTTTAGGCTTAATTACGTTGAATTCTTATATCGTGCGGTAGGTCGTCATACCATTTAAGGGACCTACAATGGGGCTACTTCATAGATAAAATTCGACTTCATATAGTTTTTATAGAATTTCATCTATGAACCAGGACCAATACGGATACTAGAACTTCGTTACATCAAGTAGGTTTTAAAATGTTGGTTTTCTTGGCGCGTGCACCTCTCAGGGATTGCACTCTAAATTAATCCCTCCAAAAAAGTAACGTTTCTGTTTATCATGGAGGTAAAAACACCCATGTTCCAGTTGAAGTTTTACTTGGCTGAACTGGGTGGTAAAGCTTCAAGTGCACCTGGCCATAGAATTCTCTTCCCAGTGACACCTGCAGGAGACTAAACACTCAGCTAACCCCCAACCCCCCAGTCTCCGGGAACAGATGGGACAATAATGGCACTCATTCCCTGCTAAGAACCCCTGCTGCTGCTCTCAGTTATACAGTTGTAATACACATAATTAGGGAAGCCAATGGAAAATGAGGCATTATGATCGCAGGTTGGTGCCACATGAAGCAAAGCAGTCTGAAAACGGAATGACGACATTGCGTTGAATAAAAGCTTAACCCTTCCGCTGCCACAGTGGGCCCCAGAACTCCTTGCAACGTCGCAAAAAGGGTGAATATTTTAGGACTACATTTATTTATTACACGGATTGTAAACCAGAGAAGATAGCAAGCGAAGAAATGATGCAGATTTTGGGCCATACAACGCAATGTCAAATGTGTGATGACATGGGATATAGATCAGTGATAAGGAACGTATTGTATGTATTTGCATGTGTCACAGGTCCCCAAAACCGCCTTCATTCACCCACTTGTTACACGTCAGACATTGGTCAAGCTGCACACACAGATTAGTATTTTGAAATAAATTATGTTTTAATTCGTTTACGCAATTTGAATTTGCAGTGCAGACTCTGAAATGACAATGTAGCCGGGTATACACAAGGCTGTACCTCATTGGGGAATGGCCCAGTGTGGGCAAGTTTGCTTGAGGCTGTACCTTATTGGGGAATGACCCAGCGTGGGCAGGTATACACGAGGCTGTGCCCTATTGGGGAATGACCCAGAGTGGGCAGGTATACACGAGGCTGTGCCTCATTGGGGAATGGCCCAGTGTGGGCAAGTTTGCTTGAGGCTGTACCTTATTGGGGAATGACCCAGCGTGGGCAGGTATACACGAGGCTGTGCCCTATTGGGGAATGACCCAGAGTGGGCAGGTATACACGAGGCTTTGCCCTATTGGGGAATGACCCAGAGTGGGCAGGTATACACGAGGCTGTGCCCTATAGGTGATTGACCAAGCGTGGGCAGGTATACATGAGGCTGTGCCCTATTGGGGAATGGCCCGACGTGAGCAGGTATACACGAAGCTGTGCCCTATTGGGGAATGACCCAGCGGGGGCAGTTATACACGAGGCTGTGCCCTATAGGTGATTGACCAAGCGTGGGCAGGTATACATGAGGCTGTGCCCTATTGGGGAATGGCCCGACGTGGGCAGGTATACATGAAGCTGTGCCCTATTGGGGAATGACCCAGCGTGGGCAGGTATACACCAGGCTGTGCCCTATTGGGGAATGACCCAGCGGGTGCAGTTATACACGAGGCTGTGCCCTATTGGGGAATGACCCAGCGGGGGCAGTTATACACGAGGCTGTGCCCTATTGTGGAATGACCCAGCGGGGGCAGTTATACACGAGGCTGTGCCCTATTGGGGAATGACCCAGCGGGGGCAGTTATACACGAGGCTGTGCCCTATTGGGGAATGACCCAGCGGGGGCAGTTATACACAAGGCTGTGCCCTGTTGGGGACTGACCCAACGGGGGCAGGTTTACATGAGGCGCTTTCCAAAATATTTAAAAAAAAAAAACGGTGATCCTTATTGAAGAGATTTTTTTTTTTTTTAATATATAATTTGTAGCAGATTCCTATTGGCCCAGGGGGATTTAAACCTCCATTAAGTACCAGCAGCACCTTCCCCAGTAATTATCTCAGGCGTTAGGGGTTTCCCCAGAGCTGAAATTAATGTAGTTTATCTCTGTAAACCCCCCTGCTTTCCTGCCCAAGCTGATAAAGGGCATTTAACTCTGAATGCCCCTTTAAGCCTCCTGAAAGTGGAGAGATGTAACATCTGACCACACAAGAAACCTGCTTTAATTTAGAGCCTCCTAATTGCCCTGAGAATTCCACATTCATCCTACTCCCTCCAGCTTATCTCTTCTAGCAGCTCTGTTCCTTATCTTGGAGACAAATAGCCTGCACAGAGAGCTCAAACATCTGAACCATTTATCTCCCTGACATGTGTTTCCCAGTTTGTTTTCTCCAGCCTTGAAACATCAGCTCAATCTTTGACGTTATTTAAGATGTCTCTGTTGTGTGTGGCAATGGGCCCCAGTCACTCCAGAGGTATTAATCAATTTCCGTGGAGCATCTATCACTAAGCGCTGTAAATCCAGCCTAA
Source organism: Ascaphus truei (assembly GCF_040206685.1). Classification (NCBI taxonomy): domain Eukaryota; kingdom Metazoa; phylum Chordata; class Amphibia; order Anura; family Ascaphidae; genus Ascaphus; species Ascaphus truei. The sequence continues at coordinate 25,530,062 of NC_134499.1, forward strand.
TCAATGACAATCTTTTTTTTTTTTTTTGACAGCGACAGAAGTCTGCAGGAAAAAAATTCAGGCAAACCAGGAAAGAAACATCTGAGCAAAGATCTCAATCCTGTTTGTTAATTGCAACTTTTCATACAATGCCAATATTTCTATAACAGGTATCAGTGCTAATCTTTGATCACTGTAACATCGCCAGTGATAAGCCTTAAAGTAGAAGTTATTTGCAGTATATCATTTTCTGTTATCCCTGAAATGACAGTGTGTGGTAGGGCAGTTACAAGCCGGTCTCGTGTTGAATATAAATATATATCTATACACACACACACACTTTAGTCCAAAACATTTAAAGAAAATAAGTATTTCACACGGCACAAAAACAGGAATAAAGAAAATATACCCATCACAAATGTTTGCCAATCTGAAAAAAGAATTTAAATCACATATCTAAGTTTATTCAGCAACGTTACCCACAGAGTTTGCATTAAGCATATAACCACAGATCTAGAATTCACTTCTGATTTACAGAGCAAATAAAAGGCAGATTCTTATATTGAAGATTACGCAGCCAGTTATTATGTATAACTAATTGCTGCTATCAAAGCAGTTTGGGGATGAACAGCTAAAAAGGAGCAGATTAAAAAGGTTTTATTCATTTTGCTTATAGATCAGTTCGGCGTACGTGAAAACCAGTAATCCAATACTGATGCAGTATTCCTACAAGTTGAAGTCGTCTCCACCAACGAGCCTCATTTAACATGTCCACGCAGCAACGCTGTCACGCAGGAGCAGAAAAACTTCTACGACCGATTTGGTACGGGTAGCAAAGTCTTTAACAGGAGAGACGGATAGGGAGAGGTTACGCTTATTCCACCAATTTATCATCCTCATCTGACAAAGCAACAATGAGCAGCGGATTCTTCCGTGGAGTAACCTCTAAGAAGTCTCTAGCGGTGTGGGGTTTCGCAGCGCTTTCTGCAAGTTTGATGGCACAATTTGTTCCTTTATCCCCTTGGGAGTCACCGTTAGCAGCCGCCTGCCCCATGGGACACTCAGAGAGGATAATTGCAGTACACATTTGGTCTCCCAATTCCTCCACCACTTCTAAGGGAACAGATGTTGATTTCAAAGACACCTCTGATATTCCATCTGCCTTCTGCCTCGTCTCAATGTCCTCTATGAGAGTGACGGCCCTATTCCTCTGGAGAGCATTGCGAGATGCTCTTAATTCCAAGTCTTTGCTGCCTGAAGACGTGTCTCCATCTGACACGGAGCCTTCTGTCTCAGATGAGGAATCGCTGCTTGATGTTTCATCGCTGCTCGATGCTTCAGATTCAAGGAGCGCCCGTGGTTGCCTGGGAACCGTGTCTGATGCCAACATCTCTTCCTCCTGCACAAGACGTGCGGCGTCTTCCAGCTCTTCCAGCTCAAAGCCCAGATCTGCCTTGGAGACGCTGGATGCCTGAAGACAGTCTGACAGGGCTGTAACTTTTTTGGATCTGGCAACAAAAGGATATGCAAAGAGATAAATGAGTTAAGGACAGCAGAATTCAACGTCAATATCCGAGGAGCAAAAAAGGAAGAGAATCACCTTAGAATTATTTTAACCCTTTTGCTACAAGATATGTTTGCACTGCAACAGACATCGGAAAGAAACGTGTGTTAAATAAAATTGAAATAGTTTAACAGAACATATAAATCATTTAACCCTTTTGCCAACCAACAGGCAGAAAACAGGCAGAAAAGGTTCAATATAATGGTTAAAAAAACACCAAGGTGTACTTAACCTAGAACGTGTTTCTGATAATATATACAGCGTTAGGAGCAGTTATTTTTTTTAGGTTAAAGCAATAGTCTCAGACCCACAAAATTCCATTAAATCAGAGCTCATAACATCCTGTAATCTAGATTCGGAAGATATATTTTTATTCCGGGAGGTCAACACTTAGCCTAAAGCTAATTATATGCAAAATCAACGACCGTTTCATATGTCAGATCAATCAATATTCTACGTTTTTTTATTTTATTTTTTTTATAAAATCTGTTCTGTACTATGAGAAAATACTTTTAGCATAAAAACTAAAAAAAAAAAAAACAACCTCTAGAATACATTAAAAATGTAATTCAAAGTAACAAGCATTTTTTGTTTCTATAGCAACCATTTACCAAGTCACAACCCCTTCCTCTTCTGAAATAGGCTCTGGCACACCCCTTTTTGAGTCCTGCCCTCACTCTAGCAGTGCACCAATTGTCTAGTGACTGCCTGCTCACATGATCTTCCCCACAGAACTTTGCTTCTTGGGTCCTCTTCTGCTGCACTGACAGCCATTTGCTGATCGATCACAGGAGAACGGATTGATTGGCAAGTTAGCTAATTATTTATCATTGTGTGTATTGTATTGATGCACATATTAAAGGGAGTGCACACTGGGGGGGGGGGGGGGGCGGGGCGGCGGGAAGAAGAGAAACGGCAGCTTGGACCACTGCTTTAACATAACATTAATGTGGCGTTTTGTTCCAAGAACGGGACTTTATGCCAGTCTTGGCATTACTCCTATGCAGACAGCTTAATAGATAGTGAGGAGGGGGACATGAGGCTAAATCTTTGTTCGCTTGTATAACTGTGTCGGTACACCCATCCAGAACCTAAAATCCCTATTCCAGGGTCAGATGTGAACACCAGGTTTAGGTATGAGGTACTGTAATTAATGTAACGTTAAGTCCCGGTGTTAACCAGAACACACCTTTGTGGATATGAGCGGTTATTGTAACGCCTCGTTTGGACATCAGGATCACTAAGAGCCACGATAGTTAACATTTTCTCTCTACAGAGCATTGCGTTATGTTATTGTCCTTTGAAGATATGTGGTTAGGCTTCATAGGCCGCTAAGTCCGGTTAAGGTCACATTACAAAGCTTTGTGGATCTGAGCTTTAATATAAGTTGCATATAAGAAAGTTGCAGCAATTTGAGGACACTTAACTGCAAATAGCACAGTATAATGTGATGGATTGTTGAACTTTAGGACCTAACACTATACTTTGTTTGAAGCTGCATTTGAACACAATGGCAATTACAAGGAAAAGTGTTCCAGGCGCAGAAGGGACAAACACTGCAACATTCCACTGATTTATTAACAAAGACAACATTCACTATTGCTGTCATGTGTAACCCCTTCAGTGCCAAAGAGGGCTTCTTTGCCATGTGCAGTGCAAACCCATCCAGCACTGAAGGTGTTAATAGATGCTGTAAGTCAGGGGTGGCCAACTCCAGTCCTCAAGCGCCAGCAACAAGTCACGTTATCACGATATCCCTGCTTCAGCACAGGTGGCTCAGAGTTTAACAGTTATTCGAGGGCAGTCGTCCACTGAGCCACCTGTGATGAAGCTGGGATATCCTGAAAACCTGACCTCCCACCACCCCTTGCTGGAAGTACTTCAGATCACGGTCTTCATGAGGATAAACTCTGCTGATCAGGATTGTAACCGTGGAGTTAGGGAGGCACGTAATGAGCTGGATGTGCAATGCAATTACTGGGACGCACCTGGACTCATTTGTTATCAATTTACTTTCTTCACTCTCCGCGGGAGATTCATTTCACACATTCTCCAAGAAAAGGATACGTTTCGTGATCAACCAGAGCAAGCAAAATGCATGGACTAGGCTGCAGAGAGAGTGCAGCTAACTAACAAAGTCACTATGCGAATGTAAAACCAAAAAGGCAAAGATTTCTTAGTGGTATAACAGGGGCTGTCAATTATTTTATTAGAACACCAGAACCCTTTCAAAAGGACTTCTAACTTCTCAGTACTTCTGTTTCCCTATAAGTACCAATAGGAGGTATTTTTCTCTTTGAATAAAATCTACATCCTCACATAATTATAGAACATGATAATGTCTCACATTTGTATACAGGCATACCCCGGTTTAAGGACACACTTTAAGTACACTCGCGAGTAAGGACATATCGCCCAACAGGCAAACGGCAGCTCACGCATGCGCCTGTCAGCACGTCCTGAACAGCAATACCGACTCCCTACCTGTACCGAAGCTGTGCGCAAGCGGGGAGACTATAGAGCCTGTTACAAATGCGTTATTTACATCAGTTATGCACGTATATGAAGATTGTAGTACAGTACATGCATCGATAACGTGAAGCACTACCTTTTTTCCCACTTAAGTACATTTTCGCTTTACATACATGCTCCGGTCCCATTGCGTACGTTAATGCGGGGTATGCCTGTAACTGTATTGACGTTTCCCTCTCTTCCCCCCTCCCATATCTCTCTCCCCTCCCCCTACCACCTCTCCATTTGCCTCCAACCCCATTTTAACCTTGCTTTTATTTTAGGTTTGACATGATTTCCCCCCCCCCCCCAGTAAGATCTTGCATTTTGTACGTTGCAGGACTTTAGACATTCGATGTATCGTTGCATCTTAAAAGTACAATATATCCTCCGTTACTAACCTCAGTGCAATGTGGACGGGATAAGAATTCTGATAGTTTACTTCTAAATCACAACAATGTATCCCCCCCGTCAACTTAAAATCAATACAACTCATGACATAAATACATCAAGTCTCCATGACAGATTCCGAAATGTAACACTGGGGGATTAATGGCAAGATGTTTCTAATAGAAAACATTGCACTCAAGCGGTTTTCTCATCCTACGCAGACCTTTGCATTATATTCTTTGGGGAGATCTCAGACGATACTGTACACAGTGGGCAAGTTCTGAAAATGCCATAGGCTATTTAAATGTAAAATAGAGCCACAAGTCTATCGGCAAAGCAACCCGATTGCGGTGACTGGTATTGTCACCTTGGTCCACAATGGCAGCAAAATGGCAAAATGGCGGGCGGTGCATTTAGCCGAAGACGCGGGGGGGGGGGGAGGGGGGCTGCTCAAGATGGCCATCTGACAAAATTTGTCATCTTTCCCTTTTTTTTCTTTTCATAAAATATTATCAAAATGTACATAAGTAAAAGATAAAAATAAGCCTTTTAGGACCCCCATGGAATGGAACATTAACCCTTTCAGTGTCAGAGGGGCTGCAGCACCAGAATCCTACAGTCCCTCTGGCCCATCACGATCACCGATGAGGCGAACTGTGTGTTTGAGCTGAATGCAAATCGCGTTTGGCTGCTGAGGGAACCTTCGCTGCCGTCCATTTCGACAATAAGGCAAGTTAATGTAAGGGGTTTTAGCGGTTAGGGTAAGGGGTACAGTGTTTTAGGGTACAGTGTTTTAGGGTAAGGGGGCGCAAACTTTTTTACCCTGTGCCCCCCTGCCGGCGGTTCCCCTCTCTGTGCCCCCCTCACCCCGGCTCCGGCGGTGTGACGTCACGACCTCGCGGCGTCATTTTACGCTGCGTTGCCATGGCGACGCATCTAAGAAGCCGCCGGAGCCAAGGTAAGTCAGGTTTACAGAGGCCTTGCAGCTCCCCCGGTACTTAATTTAAGTGCCTTCGGGAAGCACGCGGGGGCCTCTGTAAACCCCGCGCCCCCTGCAGCCAGTCTCGCCCCCCCTTGCGGGTTGCGCACCGTTGTTTAAGGGTACAGTGTTTAAGGTTTTTAGGGTAGAAGGTAACGTTAGTATTCGAGGGTTAAGATTAGGGGTTTTTAGGGTAAGGTTAGGGGCTTATTGACGGCTAAACGCTGGCAAACCGGCCATGACCAAATGTCCCAGGCTGTGCCACAGGGCGCCCTGGCTTATGTAGTAGCGATCCAAGCATCTAAGCACTCATATTTATCAATAAATGTAACAGAATGTTTAAAATGAGCGTTTCCAAAAGTACTTCCCAAACACGGCCGGATCAAAGCAGGGACCCCACATTTTTCTAAATTAATTCAAGATGGCGGTCTGTTAAAACTCCATTGCCTTAAAATGTTGCGTTCCTTGATGTCAATGTATCAATGTACTTTGCTGCAAGTTAGTGTTTGTCAGTTGGCGTTAGGGAGAAGTTACATAATGAAGACATTGCACGGGCCTATATAAAAAGGCTTCATCACGGTCATCTTTTCTGTTACAGAAAATGTGCAGATTAAGCACTTTTATCATCGCTTTTCTCCCAATGGGACTCAAAGTGCGTCACAATTACAGTTTAGTGCGCAGTAAGGAGCATTGTACATAGGATTTCTACAGACAGTCCCTGCCCAGAAGAGCTTACAATCTATGTTTTTGGTGCCTAAGACACAGGGAGATAAAGTGACTTGCCCAAGGTCACAAGGAGCCGACACCGGGATTTCAACCAGGCTCACCTGCTTCAAACGGTCATTGCTATCAAAGTCAGCGCCTTTACTCACTGAGCCTCAATAGATGTAAAAATAGAACATTTAATGCAGTGTATCAAAGCCAACGGAGACCTAACAAGGTATAAATACACTAAGTGCACTACCCAGAGTTACTGGGTTACTCATTTCACAGACCCGCTGTTTCCTGACAGACACCATGTTTCTTGCATGGTATTTTTTTAGTCACCATGCTCCCTTCAGGATATCGCGTTTAAACTATTGTCTGGAAAGTTACAATGATGCTCTCCGAAGAGCTCAGGGCAGGCAGCCATAGTAAGCTCAGATGCTAGTGATTTAGAAACATAATTTACATTATTTTAAATTATCCAAGTTACATTATTTTAAATTATCCAAGTTACATTTATGTGTTTCTGGAAGTAGGGGTGGGAATGCTGCTTTAAAACACAAGAATTTTACATTGTTACTATAGAGTGGATGTGCCCAGGCCCTCCGCCCTGTGCCAAGACTGTAGTGTCCAGGCCATCCGCCCTGTGCCGAGACTGTACAGTGCCCAGGCCCTCCGCCCTGTGCCGAGACTGTAGTGTCCAGGCCATCCGCCCTGTGCCGAGACTGTACAGTGCCCAGGCCCTCCGCCCTGTGCCGACACTGTACAGTGCCCAGGCCCTCCGCCCTGTGCCAAGACTGTAGTGTCCAGGCCATCCGCCCTGTGCCGAGACTGTACAGTGCCCAGGCCCTCCGCCCTGTGCCGAGACTGTAGTGTCCAGGCCATCCGCCCTGTGCCGAGACTGTACAGTGCCCAGGCCCTCCGCCCTGTGCTGACACTGTACAGTGCCCAGGCCCTCCGCCCTGTGCCGACACTGTACAGTGCCCAGGCCCTCCGCCCTGTGCCGACACTGTACAGTGCCCATGGCCTCCGCCCTGTGCCGACACTGTACAGTGCCCATGCCCTCCGCCGAGATTGTACAGTGCCCGGGCCCTCCGCCCTGTGCCGAGACTGTACAGTGCCCATGCCCTCCGCCGAGACTGTACAGTGCCCGGGCCATCCGCCCTGTGCCGAGACTGTACAGTGCCCATGCCCTCCGCCCTGTGCCGAGACTGTACAGTGCCCATGCCCTCCGCCCTGTGCCGAGACTGTACAGTGCCCAGGCCCTCCGCCCTGTGCCGAGACTGTACAGTGCCCAGGCCCTCCGCCCTGTGCCAACACTGTACAGTGCCCAGGCCCTCCGCCCTGTGCCGAGACTGTACAGTGCCCAGGCCCTCCGCCCTGTGCTGACACTGTACAGTGCCCAGGCCCTCCGCCCTGTGCCGACACTGTACAGTGCCCAGGCCCTCCGCCCTGTGCCGAGAGTGTACAGTGCCCAGGCCCTCCGCCCTGTGCCGACACTGTACAGTGCCCAGGCCCTCCGCCCTGTGCCGACACTGTACAGTGCCCAGGCCCTCTGCCCTGTGCCGAGAGTGTACAGTGCCCAGGCCCTCCGCCGACACCATATAGTGCACCAGCCCTCTATCCTGTGCCGACACACACTAACACCAGTTGAGGTGAGGTTCATCATTTCTTCGGAGGAAAAGAAAAACATGTCAGTTTCAGCGGCAAATCACAATCGGCTTTTTCCAAGGGAAAAGAAAAATACCACAACATGAGTAGATATACTTTCACTGTTCCAGTGGCACTAGGTATTTGTAGATAGAAAGTTGGAGTGCGTGCTTTACACAAGGATGTGCAAATAGAAGGAATCTTTTTATTGACGCAAAATCAGAATACAACACTGAGGGCAAATAAGTGGATTTCATAGTGTTAGCCCCTGTTGTATTAGGGATATAATGGATGTTTCCATGTTTAAAACTTTGTGTGTTCAATGTATTCAGATTAATGGAGTCCATTAAGTATCATTAAGGGCGGTTTAGAAAAGCGATATAAAAAGAATCCTCATGTATCCTAACTTGATCTGATTCATGAAACGTAAAAAGGTCACCACATTGGCACAACTGTAAAGGAACAACTGTGGTTGCAATGTATCAAAGATGTCATTCTTGGGAACGTCAGATTATTATTTTTCATATAATGGGCCCTTGTGCTTTTCAACCAAACCTATGGCTCTCAGAAAATGGATGCATGTTTGCAGAGAGATTGGCTATGCAGTGGGATTCATGCCTTTCTACTATAAATAGGTAATTCAAGGAGCTTTATTTCAATATCAAAAGCTGAATAACTTTATAGCTTCAAGCAATACAATTGTATAGAGTTGTTCATGAACCTGCCAGAGGGGCCAGGAACACATTGCTATCTAACAACAACAAAATACAAAGTGGGCAGCTTGAACGATTCCAAAGAGGCAGGTGATCAGTTCAGTTCTTTGTTTCGTAAAATCATTTAGGCTTTGGGTTACAGGGTATCACAGACACCATAAATGACAATCTACAGTAACCCTCGAAAAGCAGGGTATTTTTAGGGTCTCGCATAAAAAAAGGAAAGAAGTGCAAGACAAGTGATGCCAGCACTCTCCTAGTAACTTCAAACTATGTGCAAGAAGAGACAATTCCAGTCAATATTAATCACATTACTAAATATTGATGGTAGGTCCCATTTTCTCACCATATTACACTACCATCGGAAAACATTGGTAGGCCTTAGCCAGATCAGGCACACTCCTAACCGACCAATGCTCTCGGAAAGTGTAACGGTCTTACAAAACCGGTCATTAAGGACGTTTCTAAAAGACCATCCTTATGCTCAGTATCACTATGCAATGCAGCAAGTTTACTTTCTAAGGGAGCAGAGGAGGCGTCTAATGTTGCATTTGCAATAGTTTGGTGGTGGGAGAATAGGGGAATGGGATGAATGTGACCCGATAGCCATATATCCGGTTTGTGGCTGCAGCATTCAGTTTAAGGCCTATCAAACTGATCACAGCTTCCTGCAAAGAATACATCTAGTATAAATCCTGCAGCAACAGCCAGAGCCATTTCCTCTATCTAACCCTTACTAAGCTCCAAGGCATGACACGCTGACAGCGGCGCAATCGGCAGATAATGTAATACATTACTCACAAAAGGCAACCACTGAGGTGCGTATTCTCGCGGCTGAACGGGGTTTCTAGGAGCTTCATATTCTTCCTCTCGGGAGGATAATCATTCAGCGTGTCACAAAACTTTGCGTTCCACCTTCTGACGGGATTTGATTTCGCACGGATACATTTACACTACCGGAAGGAAGTGCGCTGGGGACTGTACACAAACAGAATAAGCTTTCAGAAAGCCGTATTTCATATCCCTGCTGCCCCTGTATATTGATGTTCGGTTTGTATAAAGGACAGTATCTGACCTGCAGAGATTAAAATGGCATTATTATCCTATTACAGCCTCTGCCATAGTGGAAGCGTGCGCGCTGACGCACGCTCGCAGCAGGAATGATTTCCTGTCCTGCTGGCGCGTCGGGGGAGCGGCCGTGACGTCACAGAGCTGGTTTGCCCTCATTGGGCAAACCACTCACGTGACCCAGCTGTCGCACGGGAAAGTCAAACTTGGCTATCGTGCGAAACACTGATCGCCCTTGTTGCACTTGTACACGCGCGCACTATACACAAACACATTGGCGTCCTAGTGTTTGTTTTTGTTCGCGCCGTATCCTGCACTATGGACGCAGCCTTAGAAATACATTAGCCTAAACACAAGGGGTTCTGTCCTCTACCCCAAGGGTGCTCAACTCCAGTCCTCAAGACCCCCCAACCGGTCAGGTTTTCAGGATATACTGCTTCAGCACAGGTGGCTCAATCAGTGGCTCAGTCTTTGAAGCAGGGATATCCAAAAAAAACTAAACCATTGGGGTGTCTCGAGGACTGGGAGTTGCCCACACCTGGTCTACACCTTCAGACCATTGTTAATAGCAAGGCTCTGTTCCACGTGCCTGTGTATTATGCCTGTTATATGATGCCACAGGGGAGCATTTATTCACAGCAGGAATGGGCAAAACCTTAGGGGAAAATGAAACTCGTTTATTTTTCTTTGCAGTGACATTTTGGTGCATTGGCTGCAACGTTACTAGTCCGGTCTCCAGACTGCGACACCCCTATAGCAGAACAATGTAATACTGCGACACCCCCTATAGCAGAACAATGTAACACAGCGACGGTTTGGAAACTCTCCAGCCACAAGAAGAATATAAAAAACACAGTTCCCATTAAAAAATGATAGCGCCATAAAGTGTAATATCCTCAGCATGCCCTTTAAATCGGAGCTGTAAATGCTTAATCAGAAGCCAGATCGCCACATTTATCTCTAATGAAAGTAGAATGGAAATTAATTGTTTTTTGATCAAAGTATTCCACACTCTATAAAGGAAATGGCACAAGATAGCACAATCCCCAAAGAGCCCTGTATCCGGTTATCACATCTGTAATGGAGGGAATGTAATGCGGTGTCACCCGATTATCTCTTCCACTCACTATCTGCAAAACAACAGATGATTAGACACAAAGGGTCTAATGGCTCATTAGATTTAACCCTTGCACCACATGTTAAAGCAGCAGTTCCACTTGGACTAAAAAAAAAAAAAAACACTTTACAGATGCAATTTGCTTCCTTAACCCCTCAGCTGCCAGGAGGCTTTGCAATGCATTACTGGGCCTTTAAAAAGGAATTAAAAAGGAATTAATCACCCTTCAAATTGACAAAAAAAAAAAAAATAGGCCAAGATTCACCAAGATGCAATGTGGGGTGTAGCACCCCTGTTCTGTAGCACCCGTCCCAGTTGCGAACAGCCATTGAATTGAATTGCAGCGAACACCGTATGTATGCATGGTTCTATTTATATAGTGCCAACAGTGTGCGCAGAGCTTTATGTTCCCTGCATCATAATCAAGTACAAACCATGGGGATAAGAAATAGTGTATAACACAAGGCAAAGGGAGACCTTTCCCCCCGAAGAGCTTACAATCTAAGTTTACAATCACTTAGCTTGTAAGCTCATCGGGGCAGGGACTCTTACCCCAGTGTTACATTAATCATCTGTAGTATTTATTCCCATTATGTGTCCTATTATTATATCATGTGTATTGCTGCTGTGAAGCGCCAAGTAGATGGATATCGCTATATAAAGCTATACATACTAAGCCGTGATGTGGGGTGTAATACTCCGCATTGCAGTTTAGTGGATGCGAGCCAATTAGCGTGCCGATTACCCAAGGGTTTCGCAGCGCCCTGTGACAAATATCCTTTCCAAGCTCTTCTGCTCTGGCATTTAACGTTTGGCCAGTGATGATTAGGGTGCAGCATCTGAGGGTTGTAGTGACACAGGGGTGGGGAGGGGGGCCTCAGCAAAGGGTGGAGACTGAGTTGGGGTATAGCGAGAGATTAAAGCGAAGATAAAAGAATGGGCAAAGGGGTGAAGAGCCTTGAAAGGACAGTGAGGTGATGGGTTTGTAAATGCCTCTCAAGGAGGAAAAGACAAAAAGTGCAAAAGTCACAGGTTATTACTGGAGGTACAAAATTACAGGGATACATCGTCAATAGCACGATCTCTTTCAAATAATAAAACTGAAAACATGTACTTCGTTTTAGAAATCTTTATTTTTTCTTCCAAATGTAGAGGTCCGAAAGCCATGCAATACGCTGGAGTCAGCGTAAAGAACAGTTTCTACACCAAATGTGTTTCAAATGGGCACAGACGTAACGTGGCACTTGCACGCCTTTTGTAGTTTAATGTAAAAATAAACTTGTGATTGGGGTAGGCAGTACGTGGCCAGCGACTGCTTTTGGCGTGGCACAATGAGTCACGCCAACCAACATTTTTCTGTCATTTAATGGTATCCCCCTAAAAGTCCAAAACCTGTGTACAAAAGGGCAGGTCTGTTACCTACATTATAAATCCCATTACTTACATATAAAAGAAGTAACCTTTAATAAGCAAAGTATACAAATACAGCGTCTAATTCTTTATGAACGAGGACTGCAGTAGAGGGTATTTCCGAAAGCCAGGTACAATGGAGATATTGGAACCCCAACATCAATTTATGCAGATTTAACAAAACACTGCAAAACTTGCTTCTATGCCAAGACGAGATAAAAAAGGAAAACAATTTAAAATAAAAAAAAAGCCTATTTATAAAAAGATGAAATCCTAAGAAATGTGCAGAAGATGGTGGGGACATGAAATTATCCCAAAAATCAGGTTGCACTAGCAAAGATACAGAGGGAGGGGGGAAAGCCTATAGCAGGAGTGGCCAATTCCAGTCATCATCGGCCACCGTCAGGTATTGGGGATATCCCTACTTCAGCACAGGCGGCTCAGTCATAATGACCGCGCCACCTGTGCCGAAGCAGGGATATCCTAAAAATTAGACCCGTTGTTGGCCCTTGAGGACTGGAGTTGGCCACCCCTGGTCTACAGGATTTATGGCAACAAAGATAACCAGGTTGTGTCTTTGTGTGATGTACATTGTTATTTTTCACAATTTGCGATGAACAAACATTTGTGAATTTTGTTTAAAAAAAAATTGACATTTCAGAGAGAAAATAGCAAAAATAAAAAACATTTGCACTAAACTCTCGATAGGAATATCGTACTCAGAAATCGACTTTAACCCCAAAAAGTTTCAATCCAATTTCTGTAGCTTTCCCTACTTTTGAGATTAGGAACTTTTGTTTCAGTTGTTGAGTATCCCTCAGAGGTCGCATATCCATGTTACAGGCTTCTGCGCAGAATTCCAAACTGTCACTTCCACTCCACAGCTGTTTAAAAAGACAGCCACTCTATCCGATAGTTACACTTCTATTCGGAGTGTGTGCGGAATCTTTTACGTCCAGCCGGGTAGGAACTCTGGAGTTCAACTGCATGTAAACAGATTAATTCCATCCACTATAAATGAATATTCTAAAATGTATACTAACCAGAATGAGAAGAGAAAGTTACACATACCATACTGTATATACGCTCATTAGAAAGCGAAAAACTTTCAAAAAGGGAACTGAACAGACTGATATTTACATTTCAATGTATTACCAAAATGCAAGTGGCAAAGGCAACAGGCTGTTTGATAAGCTCACTTAGCAGGAGGATGGAGTGAAGTGATGACATTCGACTATGACCTTAGGGGTTAAAGATGCATTTTTCCATCTGGCAAGACTTGGCTTTTAACACACATGCTACCACCACCTGCTGTTCTGTGCTTAGACTTTGGAGCGCTCTACTGACAATGAAATCACAGCTGTAGTTATCCGTCCAGTCTACTTAACCAAGTGTAATTTCTCTAACAAACCCTCTTATTGGTGCACAGAAATAAATATATGTATATTTTTTAAAATAATGTTCATATCAGATGTTTGTGTTATGTAGGATTGTCGTGGGCTGTGATGATCAAGTATTAGCAACATGAAATATGCTGCGTATGTTATTTTGATTGGTTGTGCGGGGCCTATGGTGTACTTTTTTTTTGTTATTCCCACTTTCGTAAACTTGCAACAACTTGAAATCAAGATTCCTGCAATGCATGAAAAGCACACCAGCATGTTACACTGTAGAATGATGCAGAGTAAGTATATCTACGTACTATCGACTGCAATGAAGCTCCTTATCCCCAGGCAGCATACAAATGAAAAGTAGCTGCATTGAATATGCCCTTAAGGGCTGCTATGAAACGGTCTTTAGCTGCCTTCAACTTCAATGATCGATATCTACGCTGAGAAATATCACACGGCAAGACGAAAACACTTTGATATCCCTAGTGAAGAATCAAGCCTCCCATACAGTTAAAGAGGAAATCGTTCCAATAGATGGGTAGACTCTCTTGCAGCCATGAAACAGATATATCCCAGGGTTTTTCTTATTCTCACATGAAATGCGTTCTGCATCAACAGTGTTAACCTTCATAGGCCACCCACTAAGTTTGCATATAAATAAGGAAAAGAAGAAGCTGCCCAAGAGTTCTTCTGAGTTACAAGTTTGTCATCATATACAACCTTCGTTTACCCACGCTAGTGTGCTTATAAGGTTGGAAACTTAGTGAATAATTGAAATGCTGTAAAATGGCAGATAAATAAAGAGATACATTTCTGTATACATTTTAATCGCTTCTGGCTAGAGTAGCTGCACAAAATTAGTGTCTTAAAAGAGCAATCCAGGCCGTGTTTTTCTTTTTCTATTAAATATGTTTGAAGCAGGTGGTCTTCGGATGCTGAACCCCATCAATTTCAGCTCCGGGGACCCCATGCTTCCCGGAGATACTTACCTCCGAAGGGGCTGCCGGTATCTCTGCAGTTTTCAGCTTCCTCGTCACGAGCCAATAGGAAGCCGCACCTGATGACGTCACGGCTTCCTACTGGCCGCAGGAAATCGGGAGCTTTGAAAAGCAGGCTTAATGTGAACCCTGGAGAGGCTACCGGCACCCCATAAGGAGGTAAGTACCTGTGGAAGAAGGGGGTACCCAGAGCTGAAATGAATGGGGTTCAGCTCCGGAGACTCGCTGCTTCAATCCTGTATTTAAAAAAAAAAAAAATGGCCTCGCCACACACCTATGGATCCGAAGCCAAGAACAAACAAAGCATAATAAACAAATTCAAAGCTACATTGTAGAAAATCAACTGAAATGCATTTGTCCTGGAGAGTTACCTCTTCGTTTTGCTTACATTTGGTGCGGAAGAATGATGTCCTGAGTCCCACTGACGGTTTGGCAATCACTTATTTTTTAACTCTGTCTTTCCCTATGAAACAGCCACAACTTGGGCTCCTGCCGCTGACAGCCAGGAATAAAAAAGGGCAAGCTGCCCCGCTTCTCTCTCTCATCGGTTCTGTACCACAGCCCGGGCTACGAACGCTATAATCTATCAGTCACGTCCATGCACCGCAGTAATTACAAACAGCTCGTGCGGCGATGGCTGGCCTGCTAGATTTCATATTGAGGGCTCTTCATTATACATAAGTGCAAGAAGGCATGTATGTGCGCACGCATGTATGCATTTATGTATGTGCGTACACGCACGCACTGTACAGTATATATAATAAAATCTAAAAAATGCATACATTGCAATACATGGCTTAGTCAAGAAAGAAATTAACAGTTGGCTTTTCAGTCAACATCCTTTTTTTCCTGACCTATTTCGCTGCCTAAAACCATCAGTGATGGATGAGAAGGCGACACAATGCAAATGCAAATCTGAATTGCTAAACCCAGGGCAGATTAAAAGCAGCGAGACAATCAGCAAAGTGTGGGCATTTAGGAACGTTCACACGTGGAATTTGAAAAAAAAAAAAAAAAAGGAAGAAAAGTATGTGACTGCATTTATTTATCAATATGTAGCCACATCTCACGTACTTATATACATCACACGTACTTATATACATCTCACGTACTTATATACATCTCACGTACTTATATACATCTCACGTACTTGTATACCTTCTGACCGATTCAGGCGGCACCAAGGAGCAGAAGCCAGCCCCATGTCCAAAGAGAACGAGAAGAGCATTTAAATCCAAGAACTGTTTACATTTAGAAATGTTCTTGGCAAAATATATATATATTTTATAGAAGATTGCTAGTAAAAAAAAATAAATATGATGAAGCATTTGATCACCATGGAAATATTCTAAGTCTATAAAGAAATGATTGCAATGTCTGGTTTTTTTTTTTGCACTGTCGTTAGAGTACTTTAAATCAGGAGTTTTGAAAAAATGGTCTCCAGAAGAGTTGGGTCATGTGCCGAGATTTAATTGGGACTGAAACACTGCAGAACATTTGCTTTAAAACATTTCTAATGTTGAGAGAACAATAAGACATTAAAGATGGTAGCTTCTTAAAAGGAGCACCGAAATAGCCTACATTTGTTGTTTTTTTCTTTCAATAAATCAGTTCTGTAGTATTAGATAATACTTACTGTATTTTTTATTTTAAAAATCAACTCTTAATGCCAATTTTAATATACTGAGCAGCCTTTGGTTTCTATAGCACACTTCCCCAGCAGTGCAATATCTTTGCAACACTTTCTCGTTTGATCATTTGTTGCCAATATTCCCAGCAGTTTGAGCTGCAAACTGTAACAATAGAAAATGTTACCGTTGTAATGTAAGAATACATTGTAGCTGCTGAGTTACACTGACTGAGATTTGAAACTAAAAGTCAACCATTTAGTGAACTCTGGGAAGCAGGGTTTTGCCGATCGATCATGGGAGAATGAATCGATTGGCAGCAAAGGTAATTAGTTTACCTTTATTGAAATCAAAGGCTGCATATATTAAAACGAAACTTTTTTTTAAAGCTGCTTGGATTGCCTCTAAATCTTCATTTGCAAAACAGGGGCATGTATTTACCCAGCTTCATTTTACATTCAAGAGCTGCTTTTCCAAAGCCACTCTCTGCACATTGTCTAAATGATCCCTGAAATGTGTGTGGCAATGCACAGCTGCAGTTCTCTATTCCCAAATGGCTTGCTGTTAGTTTCCAGGGGCAGTGAGTGTGAACATGAAATCCCACTTGCAAAGTGTGATTATATTAATTAGGAGGAGTGGCTGCTGCCATGTTACGTGCTGCTCCATGAACACATTGTAATAGTATTTCACCTGACAATAAAAGCAAATATACAAAAAACTCACTTGGCCTTTTGGATCCAGATACAATAGTCCGTAACATACAGATCATTAAGGATGTAGGCAGGGTCATTCGCTTGAAAAATTGCATGGATATCCAGCAAGCATTTCAAAACAGCAGCTTTACCTGGGAGAAGGGAAAATACCCACGTTACATCATTGCACTTTATAAGACCTCGCTGGTGTATCTGGCAACAGAAGGTGATTAATGAACAGCCCTGTAAAATAGGCAATAAATATATATACAGAAGGGCCCCGCTTCTTGGCGATCCGCCAATACGGCGGTACTGTTGCCTGACTGCAGCCATGTTTCCGTGCATGTGCAGAAGGGAACACCGCGCATGCGCAGAATGCTGCATTCTGGGACGGAGTAGGAGGGTCAGGAAATCGCCGGTGAACATAACATTTTTGTGCAGCTGAACCTTGTTAATTTCATCTCCGAGGAACCCCTGCTTCAAGAGATACCCCCTCTGGAAGGAAGCATCAGTATCTCATGCAAGTTTAAAGCTCCAGCGTCACATGCGCCAATTGGAAGCTGCAACAGATGACATCACAGCTTCCCATTGGCCCACAGAGTGTGGGAGCTTTGCAATTCCACCATTATATGATCCATGGTAGCCGATCAGAGCAGTTACCGCAACCCACAGTATGTATCTCCAGAAGCAGGGGCCAATGAATGGAAGAAAAAAAAAAAACCTCCAGCTTGGCTGAGACAGTGACTACATCGAGAACAATTGGAGCTCAGCAGGCACATGGTAGCCATCTCGGTACTTCCGTTTGTGATTACACACTTGCATCTGAAGTCTCATTTACGCCTATACAGACTTCTCGAACCCCTAAAAACTCCTAGGCAATTGATCAAATGGTATTTGTACATGAGGGACAGGGAGGACCTCATGTGTGCGCACTACCATAGTTTCCAGAGCTGTCCCTCACCACATTACCTTGCATACCACTTTGAAAGCATGGTGGGATGCAACTTCGGAGAGCGGAGTTCTTCCCAGAACCCTCCCCCATCAAAGGCAGAGCTGGCAACAAAGTCATACTCCTCTTGGAAAAATAATACTCCCCAAGAGTAACGGCTCTGTGACTTCTAATCACAAATCTGTTTACACCCACTTATGTTTCCAATCTTCCCCTCCTTTTAGATTGCAGGCTCCTTGGAGAAAGATTCTCATTATCTCATGTACCAGTGTATGGTAATGTTTCAACTGTACTGTCAATATCCCCTTATCCCACTGGACTGGGCTGCGGCATATATCGGCGTGTAATAAATAAACGATCATAATGACAGCATGCGAGTGTACTCATGGAGGATAACCGGGATGTGTTACCATCTTATACCAACAGATGGAGTTACAGAGCCAATAACAGAGGCTGATTAAAGGAGGGAGTACTGTCGCTTTAATACGTGCAAGAAGATTTTAGAGAGGTGGAGGTGTAGTTGGGTGAAGGTCATATTGAACTGAAAAAGCAAGGTGACTACAGGGTCAGTTTACAATGCTAAAACCGTGTCAAAGGTTCAGGTGGGGGGGGGGAGAGGGGTTAAGGTTTTATCGTTAACCAAAATAAAGAAATAATTGTTACGAGTCTGCAAAGAACGTTTTGAATAAAAAGCCGTTTTCTTTTTATATGATCTCCAAAACGTCAGCCTCCCCAGCTGAATTCCACGGGCTGTGACCGCTTTACACAGATCAGTTTGGCTTTTGGTCTAAAAGTAAAATGAGATACTGCAGGGGTGGGAATCTCCAGTCCTCAAGGGCCAGCAACAAACACCAGGTCAGGTTTCAAGGGTATCCCTGCTTCAGCACAGGTGGCTCAATCGAAGACTTCACCGCCTGTGCTGAAGCAGGGATATCCTGAAAACCTGACCTGTTGGTGGCCCTGGAGGACTGGAGTTGGCCACTGCATGTACATTTCCATTCCAAATGTTGATTTTGGAGCTGGAGTATGGGCTTACTGCCATTTATAAATGAGACGAGAATGGTCTTCATTAGCGACTATTGACTGTGAGATGAGTTAGTAAGTAAACCAGGAGACAAATTGGTCGATAATGAGTTATGTCGTCTAGTTTCCAAGAATCACCCCTCCCTCCCTCCCCAACATCCTGACAGGACACGCAAGGCATGAAAGGCACGCAACATATGAAAGGCATCAGAGTTTTAACTGACCTTAATAAATGAAATATGTTGTTATTCTGTATTCTTGATGCTCCCCCCCAAAAAACAACAAGTTAACCCCTCCAGTGCTGATATGAACTATGCATGGTTGCCCCCCCCCCCCAGCGCTGAAAGGGTTAAAGCAACAATACTTGTTTATAAATCTGTAAAAATCCTGATTGTGTGCTTAACATAATGGCTGCCTTCTGAATATGCTGCAGCTGATGTGTGACATTAGATTACCAAGTGTAACATTATTGTTACAGCTTTCAGATTAATAGACAGTATGTTGTTTGGAACACAGCAACAGATCTGTTTGTGATACTTTGTTGCCAAAGCACAGCTCAAAAAAAGGTGTGTGCGTTTGTTTCAAAAGAGGAAGTGAATATGACTTTCTAAATGGTTGCTGTAGCAACCAAAGCATGAGCAGTAAATTTAAAGTATCATTCAAAATGGCATGAGTTAAAAAAAAATTTTTTTTTTTAAATGCAGACTGTTTTATCTAATACTATAGAACGGAATTATTTATTTTTTTAAATTAAAAAAAAAAAACCAACACAGGATTTTGCATGTTTTGCTGCTTTAAAACTCACAGAAACGCTGCTTGCATTCATGGCTTTCATGTTGCTGCAGAATATCAGTACAGAGTATATCCCGGCCCAATATTCTTTATACGTGTGTAATAGATATAGAAATAAATGTTGAGAAGTGCTTCTGGGCGGCACGCTTATCCTCCAGCACAGTCTAGTGCTCGGGAAACAACAACCTGGTAAAGGCAGCCAGGGCTGGAGGCTTTTAACTGGACATCTTTATTTTATATAGGTCTTATTTTGCAATCTGGCACAGCATCTATACAAAATAAACCATTACCGTTAAACTCAACATTACAAAGCTGTGTAATGCAAACCAAGCCCCAATTAAAAACGGAGACAACACTGCATTTTATTTTGAGACACTACATATAACGTCACAAACTTTGTTACATTAAGTTTCCCTTTCCAATTTGATCGCATTTTGCACTGTAAAATTGTCCCCAACACGTGGATTTTACAGAACCGAGAGAGTATTATTCGTAGGGCTCCTCACAACCGCGGTAACTTTTGATCAGAACTGATTTACAGCGCCTCTTTGCAACGCATCCCTGGCTCCATCCACAGCGAGAGAGGGAAAAAAATAAGATATTGTTGCCTAAACTTCAGTCTTTTTGGCATTCCTCCCGGCTTTAACATTTTCACACCCCTTCTCTTGGCAGAGTAATCACAGAGCTCAAATCATTTCCAGATTGTGTTAAATTAAACACACATTTCTTCGACTAAAACAAAGCCCATGGCGTCCCCACAGAGATAACTTGTCGGCATGATAAATGGTAATGACAGAAACTCGCTCACCTTCACGTGGCTCATCTCTCCCCATTGTGGGCCCCAACCAGTGACCCTCAACAATACCCAGTGGTCAAAATGGGATGGTACCAGGGGACACGGAAGTAACACTACTTTGGTTTTTAATTTTATTTACAGACCGAGACTAACACTTCTTTCTGTTATTCCCACCCCTACTGCCCCCTTCCTTGTACAGGAGAGGGGTATTCTAAAAATCTTTATCCGTTTCTGTTATTACAGCACAAATATGGTAGAAATATTTAAACAAATAAAGAGCCGCTTCAACTACTTCCTTGTCCCATCAGTGGTGAGGAGGGGCATTCCATGCATGGCAAACCACCACAACAGGGGTTAAAATCCCAAATTGGGAGAAGGTATGGTTTTAGTGGTTGCCTTGTGGGTCGTGAAAAATTCTAAGTCAGGGGTTCAATTCCGGCCTCAGTATCGGAATGAAATACAAACCAGTGACTCTGCAAACAAATAATAACGAAGACTTTGAATCAGGGAAGCTTGGTTCGAATCCCAGCGTCAACCCCTTGTGACCTTGAGCAAGTCACTCTCTCCCTATGCCTCGGGCATCAAAATTAAATGGTAAGCTCCATGGGGCAGGGACTCATTGTGCACCTTATCACAAGGTGTATTAGTATTTGTGGCACTACCACGGATTTTTGGAAGAACAAGCAGACACACATCTTACCCATTTTAAGCAGGGAACCAGTATTCCGAACAGCCTTGGTCACCAAATGAAAGTGTCTGTACAGTGGATAACATAACACTCGCCTCCCAAACGACACCAAAACATCCTTAATGGACGTGTAATTCTGTTGGAGGGGAAAAATATATATATTTAATAATCTACGCAACAGAGGCCATGCAAAACAGAATCAATGATAGCGGGATATTCCCAATATGTCAGTGTTTTTCATGGAAAGGAGGAAATCATAAAGGGCGGGGGAGGGGGAGAAGAGAGCGCGCGAGTGAGAGCGCGCACGAGCGAGAGCATGAACACACTTTTGTATATGCATTTCAAAATGTTATTTTTTCACCTTAAAAAACACAGCAGAGGAGAGCAACATGTGGCATTCATGAAATACATGTGTACATACTTGACCTTTAAAAATGATTTATGATATTGCCTCCCAAAAAGCCTGCTCAAATACATTATGCATTTCCCTTCAGAAGGCTGCTGTTCATTGTACTCTGTTGGAAGTGTGAGCCAAAGGCATTTATGAGATACCAGAGACTATATAGGAGGCAATTACTTATTCTCTGGGACATATTCCGTTTATGAATTATGTTGTCTTGATTTGGCATCAACATTTACAGTAGATGAAAAATTAAATGCACGCTGCAATGTGTTCGCTTGGAGCAATTTTTGTGTAACATGAATATTTCACCATGATGCCTTTTTCTCCCCCTGTACACAACAAAACAAAGCGTGCGCTTAGTACAACAAATAAATCCTTTCATTGCTGGAGCTTCTGGAACTGAAGGGGTTAACACCACAGGTTACATATAATCCTGCTAGTTCTGCTATGTAAGTTGTCTTGCCTTGTGCCTTGTGTTACCCCTACAGCATGGGTAACTCCATCAAGATCGTTTAAAGAACAGATTGAAAGGCCCAGTGCTACATTGAACCTGACATATTATATCGTTAAATAAATACTTAACGGTTTATCTTTTCTTAAGCACGGGTCATTTAGTTCAATTCTTTGGCCAGAGTATTTTAAGCCTACAGCCAGGCCTCGGTATGGCCAATCTGTAGGTCCTAACACTGCTCCACCTGCAAAAAGTTCTCATAATCTCTCTAATGCAGGGAAAACCGTCTTTAATAGATTGCTCCTTTACAGGTGCTTAGCAAGAACTGCAATTAAAAAGGTGAAATGAGAGCTTTAAAATACGGGAGGAGGGGGTCAACAACCTCCAAGTTGCTTTACCAACTGCTAAACACCTTTAAATGACCAGTCTATTAAAGACAGCTCTACCTCCTTTAGGCCAAGTCCCCGGTGGTGGCAGCTGCACGCGCGCCCGACGTTGCGTGCACAGCTTAAAACCGCGATCTGCGTTCTGTAGGGAGTGATGGGAGGCAGCCATGACACAACACTAGAATTGCCATACAATAAAAGCACTCACTCATAACACTTCACCTGCGATTTTAACTTTGGTTCATAATTTCGAAAGCATTTTGTAAATATTTGTGATTGGGGAGAGGAGGGGGGGGAAAGATCATTGCTTCCCACTATGATCCAGCACAAATTCCCTTTTAACACCTTCCATGTACTGTATCCCTAACATATCTCCATTACCATAGTGTGGAAACAGCAGCTTTCCTTACGCACCACACCCATCACCCCTGCTCACAATACCCCTTCCCGAGGAGGCAGCATTACTTATTTATAATGTAACTGGAGCGAAATATACCCACAGCACAGTCATCATTACTAGCAGAGCGCTATTGGCTCCCAGCGCACCACGTGACCGCGTCACCGCACGGGAATACAATCATGTCTCCCCTGCTGGCTGGCTGACGCGCCACTGCCCTGCGTGGGCCAACACGCGACACTAGGGCCTGCCTCATTGAGGTTAGTGACTGGTGTGCGGAGCGCGCGCTGCCGTCACCTCCGGGGACCTAGCCTTAGAGAGGTTATAAGAGTTTTTTGCTGGGGCCGCAGTGTTAGGACCTACAGATGGGCCATCCCGTGACCTGGTTGTAGGCTTAAAATACTCTGGCCAAAGAATTGAACTAAAATGACCCTTATTACACAGTTAAGTATTAACTATATAATGTGTCCCGTTAGATGCAGCACTGGGCCTTTCTGTCTTGTTTTATACAGGTCGTCACAATCCTAGTAGCACTCTTTTTGACACCATACAGTATAAGGCTGCGGCTACGCTAGCGCTGAGCATGCGGACCGCGCAGTTCTTGCCGAGGTTAGTTTTGGCAAGTGAAATTGTCCTGTCCCCACGCGGGCACGGACGCTCACCCACGCACAACTTACCCGCAATGCTGCCGCGCGCACGCTTGCGAAATAGGCAGGACATCCGGCGCTCATGCTTGGAGAGCTGGTGACGTCACCGCTCTCAAGCATGAGCGCGGTCAGCGCTAGCGTGGCCGCAGCCTAAGATGTGGGGAGTTGGGTTCTGAGCTTACAGGAACTGTGTGTGCATAACAGATTGGAGAACTCGTTACAAGATTGGAGATACAGACCCTTGCGAGGGCTGCCAACAGATCTAATTTTGTTTTGCCTTCTACCGGAACGAGAATGATAAATATAGGAAGAGTACCTCACCCAGTTACAATTTAGCAAAAGGTTAATAGCGATGAACCAAACTCTGCTACTATGTTACTTCTGCAGAAGCAGCTTCCTTATCGATTAACTCTTTCGTTGCCAAAGGGGACTATTTGGCAGGTTAGGGGTTATTGGTGTAGCCCAAGGCTGAGTGTGATAGGTCAGGAGAAGCATTTCTGGAGCGGTCCACAAATACTGGTTTGGGCTTCCCTTTTTAAATGGAGTACTCCTACGGAGTAATATTGTGATTGAAATCAAGTGAAAAAGTATCCAACACCTTCTCTGCTGTATTCAACAGTAACAAATCTGGAACTATGATGAAATCTGTCAAACAGCTTTGCAAAGGTCTGTTGTACATCGCAACAGATTTCAGAACCTCGTTTTACGAACGTTTATACAAGATTTATGCTCTTGAAACAGAAGGAGAGTGCTCTCGTGTAAACGTAGAACCAGAAATGTGGAAACAACAAATAAAGCAGGTCTGAAAATAAAAATAAAATACTAATTAGTCGTAATACGCCGTCCCCCCCCCCCCCCCCAGTCTTGCTTGTAACCCCACACGTTACAGGTGTAATTTCTATACCCCTTGCACGTAACTAGAACATTTCAAATGAGAATAGAGTCCTACAGGAGGCTGCAGAGGGGCAGCCAAATCCGCTCCTTCCAACACACTGCCCAGTGTTTCCGTGAATGGAAAAATCCTGCTGGCACCAGGTTTTGCTTTGAAAGAGACGGATACGCCATTTGAATCCTCCATTCACAAATTGTTTTGAAAAAACCGTAGTAATTAACCGGTCAGGCGCAGACTTTTGTCAATATTTTGAACTGCAGTTCTTTCCGGAGGGCTCCTTACGGCGCCTGGCAAGGGTACCCAGCTGCTACACTGGTGGCCAGTGCAGTTCCCCATCGCGGAAATGTGCTCGTGTTATTTCTGGCTTTTGTTCAAGCAGCTGGAGGCCGTGTGCAGGCAGAAGGCAACGTTGTATAGTTTTGCCTCCCACATACACACCGTGAAGTTCATGAAGCCGATTTTTCTTGTAAGGCTATTAAAGCAGCAGTCCCCTTGGAAACGCGATGACTGCGTGTAAGGGGGTGGGGTGTGGGGGCGTAACGTGGTTATCATCAGGTGGCCGGTTCTGTACCCGGCCTAACATCAACACATTTTACTTTTTAATTAAATGTACATTAGAATGCTAAAAATAATTTTATTTTAATAAGAAAACTACTATAAAAAAAAAATACAGACATTCTATTAACCTGTTGCTCCCACCTTAAGCCCTGTCACGCAGTGTTTATTATCTATACTGTTCCTTGGTGACAATCCGGCTGGTTCCAGCCATAGATCGCCTTTGTCCGGCTAAACCTGCCTGTTTACAGGTATCGCTGTCCCTCTGTTGTACAGTCTTAATATTTACATAGTTTTAGATGTTTGGACTTTCCTTTCCCCATCATCCACCTTTCATAGTTATTAGTCTCTTCTCTGCTGCTCTCTCTGAGTTTTTCCATCGACTGACTGACTCACCATTCAAATTCCAACTGAACTCTCTGATGCCAACAGCCATAGAACCCCCACACTGGCGGCTCCTCCCCTCCACACACTGGCGGCTCCTCCCCCCCACACACTGGCGGCTCCTCCCCTCCACACACTGGCGGCTCCTCCCCCCCACACACTGGCGGCTCCTCCCCCCCACACACTGGCGGCTCCTCCCCCCCACACACTGGCGGCTCCTCCCCCCCACACACTGGCGGCTCCTCCCCCCCACACACTGGCGGCTCCTCCCCCCCACACACTGGCGGCTCCTCCCCAACACACAATGGCGGCTCCTCCCCTC
Organism: Ascaphus truei; assembly: GCF_040206685.1. NCBI lineage: Eukaryota > Metazoa > Chordata > Amphibia > Anura > Ascaphidae > Ascaphus > Ascaphus truei. The sequence goes on from NC_134499.1 coordinate 25,555,542, forward strand.
CACACACTGGTGGCTCCTCCCCCCCACACACTGGCGGCTCCTCCCCTCCACACACTGGCGGCTCCTCCCCCCCACACACTGGCGGCTCCTCCCCCCCACACTGGCGGCTCCTCCCCCCCACACACTGGCGGCTCCTCCCCCCCACACACTGGCGGCTCCTCCCCCCCACACACTGGCGGCTCCTCCCCCCCACACTGGCGGACTTCCCCCCTCCCCCACAGACTGGCGGCTCCTCCCCCCCACACACTGGCGGACTTCCCCCCTCCCCCACAGACTGGCAGCTCCATGAGCCGCAGCTCAGCTCTTGCAAAGCCTTTCAACATTTAATTACAGCATTTTGGAAGGTTGTCCATTGCGCGCCTTACACTGCCAAGTTCATATTATATGCAGCCTTGTGCACCTAGCATGGCCACTTTATTCCAGTTTCCAAACATTGTTATGTTTGCCTGTTTTGGCTGCTACTTTAGCCAATCCGTTGAGGCCTAGTTTTAGTAAACCCAGGTGAAGTGAGAAACCTAACAGCCAAATCAGCAATAATGAAATGCTGGCCTAGATGCATGCATTGCGCTGCAAAAAACGCATAGAGGAGTCAACACAATCTTGTGTCCTCCCAAATACGTTGCAGGGCCATTATCAGCAGGTCTAATGCAAGTAAAGAATCCACAGAACAGAAAGTCTCACCTCAAACCAGCTTAGGGTCCCACTTAACTTTCTTATATTCCAGGCAGATTCAACCTGTTGCAAATTAACAACAAAAAAATATATATTAATTTTGTAAAAGAATACTATACATTTACTATGCATGGGGCTGGAAAGGTTTGTTACCTGCATTTGTCCAGCACAGGAATCCACAAGCTGCAGAACGACTTCGGAAGCAAAGCAGGCAATTAAGGCCCCCCCTCCCCCTGCCCCACAATGCCTTGCATACTGCCAGGAACGTTTTATGGAGGCGCAACTTTGGGAAGCAGTCGCGATTGACAGCTCCACTGAAGCCGAGGTCGACGCATATTCCCCCCCCCCCCCCCCCTAATTTTCCACTTCTCCTGGACAGGGTGGATTTTCCAGCCCTGACTATGCCAGAAACCAGCATATGCATAAATCAGAAGGCAAAAACAAAACTTTAAAGGGAGCAATCCAAGACGTTTGTTTTTTTATTTTTAAACACAGGATTGAAGCAGGGTGTCTCCGGAGCTGAACCTTCTTCATTTCCGCTCCGGGACCCCCTGTTTCCCGAGATACAGACCTCCAAAAAAAGGCGCAGTCGGTATCTCGGCAAAGTTTAAATTCCGGCGTCACGCGGGCCAATAGGAAGACAAACCTGATGTCACGGCTTCCTATTAGCGCGCAATAAACAATGACACCGAGTTTGAAGCAGCAGAACCTGGTTCCGTGACAAGTCACTTATTCTCCCTGTGCCTCTGGCACCAAAACATATTGTAAGCTCTCCAGGGCAGAGACTCGTGCCTGCAAAAATTCTATGTACAGCGCTGAATACGCCGTCAATGCGATACAAAAAATTAATATTATTTGACTTAAATGATCATTACCGACTTAAAACAGTGTCTACACAACAGGAAATGGCAACGAATTGATAGTTGGGCCTCTTCATTTATATAGGTATGTGACGATTTCTATATTTCAATGTGCCAATGTACTTACATTGCATATTGTATTTTATTTGCAGCAAACTATAGAGCCTTTATAGTAACCAGAGACCGACAGCATGTTAAAAATGTTATAGATGTGTCACATTAACACCACACAGTTAATCGTCTCATTTTCACCTGCCAAATTTTGCCTTGTTAATTACTGTGGAGAGTGTCTCGTCTGCATCTACTGATCACTTGTCAGTGATAAAAGGCTGGTATGAAGGGAAAAAAGGCCCATTACAACAGAATCCCTTTGCAGGAATGTACTCGAGACAGAACATGTTCAGCTGAGCCAGCAGGAAAGTCTCACGCAGAAAATAATTCACTTACATTTTTCTCGCCTTCCGTAACACAGATTTCATAGCAGTATGCCAAGAGGATATCAATCAACCCCAGGTATGCCAGGTGCCGAGATTTCTTATCAAGCAAATGTGACTTGTTTGTGAATTTCCTCATCTGCTCTTTCTCCTCTGCAGTGAAGGGAACTAGAAAAGTGCAAATACACCGAGAACGAGAGGGAGAGAAATATGTGTATCCCATATTAAAAATGTCCTGCATCATCGAAACATCTAAATTCATTTTGTACATTTCATGGGGGGGAACTATTATGAACAGTTGATTAATCTTAATCCCCTAAAATAGAAGCACATAGAAATTTCCTAATAACCAATTATTCATTTTTAATCACATACATGTCTATTCCAAATAATTTTAAACACACCTTTCTGTAACACATGGTGAGTGTGATTGTATGTAAGCAGACCATGGTAATTCTACCAAGTATCGATGAATCATTCCAGTTTTGGCCTGTAATACACTTAAAGGGAACCCATTGTCTGCTACAGTTAGAATTCAGGGTCACGGAACGTTTACTGAGCACTCTAGCACAGAAGTTAGGACACATCACGATCAAGGCTTCCATAAATTGATAATGAGCTACCTGGCTTCTCTTGGCTGTCCGGTAACGGACTGCTTTCGCTGTCCAATGCTACAACCCACCAGGGCTGGTACTTCAACAGAAGCTGAATGGCATTATCTTCAAAGACATCGGCACTGAAAAAACAAGGTGCATTCAGCTACAGTGTATCAGGGATGCCCTATACAGCCTAGTACAGTCATTCTCACCCGGGGTTCCGCGGAACCCAGGGGGAGAGAGCTGGGACAATTCAGGCCCGACAGCACCGCACGCAGCAGTAACCCGACAGCACCCCACGCAGCAGTAACCCGACAGCACCCCACGCAGCAGTAACCCGACAGCACCCCAGCTCAGCAGTAACCCGACAGCACCCCAGCTCAGCAGTAACCCGACAGCACCCCACGCAGCAGTACCCCGACAGCACCCCAGCTCAGCAGTACCCCGACAGCACCCCAGCTCAGCAGTAACCCGACAGCACCCCAGCTCAGCAGTAACCCGACAGCACCCCAGCACAGCAGTAACCCGACAGCACCCCAGCACAGCAGTAACCCGACAGCACCCCACGCAGCAGTAACCCGACAGCACCCCACGA